>NC_137216.1:3815008-4107508 GCF_949987685.1 Ammodytes marinus | reverse complement strand
TAGAAAAGCTTCTCTGAGCTGCTAGCATGGTTTATCCTCTTTTTGTCTTACAAGCTGCTGACATCATTTCATTTAGGAAATTGTTAATAGGAACAGCGATTACCTTGAATTGCAAGTTGGTGCAACAGGTTTTCCACAAGGCTGGTACACTTTATCTTCTGGACATTCATATTCTACAATAAGAAAATGTGGATTTAAACACCAATAATATAAAAAAAGAGTAATGTGGATCTAAAAAATAACAGTTTGTTTTCTGAAAAAAACAAAACCCTCCTACCACACTCTCCCTTTGTAGAATTCCTCCAGGCTACACAGATAGATGATCCTCCACACGTCATAGCGTATGCCTCCAGACTGGTACAACCAGTGGTGGCATTTGACATGTGGCAAATATCAAATTTACAGGCCTCATAAAAGGGTTCTGGGTCGATCTCTTTGTGGCATTCCTCAAAAGCCCTTGATGTACATATCAAAAGGAAAGCTGTTAATCCAAATTATATTCCAGAAAATAAATGACATATTGTGGTCATGTTTATTCTTAAATTCTTACTTGCTCTTTATAATTTCACAAAGTTCAGTGTTGCAGGGATGTTGTGAAGGTGTTGGACTTGTTGGTGTCGGAGTGGGTTCTGCCGTCCCACAATATGGCTTTTTCTTATCATTTACCAACCAATAATGTCCCATCTCAGTGCATGAGGGATGAATCTCGCCATTTGGTAATCTGCAGTCATTTTTGCTGTTATTGTCACAATAACCTGAAAGGGAAAGTGAATATTAAAAATGACAGATATTACAACCCATGTTTTACCACATTTTGTTTATTTATTTTCATCTATGAACATCACATGCGGCCTAATTTGCTGTTAATCATGTTTATTCAAACAGCAAATTGATTATCATCTTACCACAGTGTCCCTCTGTATTGCTGTGGAAAAGGGAAAATGGCAATTCAACGCTGAATATCATCCCTCCGAACGACACAACTGCATGGATTTCTGGGATCGTCATAATCAGCCAGATGCCTCGGTTTGTTATGGTGAAGTCCTTATTAGAGTAGGTCAGCGATACATGCTTGCTGTTGATGTAAACCTAAACATTTCCATCATAGTATAGTTGAAATATTGTTCATCATCTTTATGGTGAAACAATTCAAAATTAGGCAGTTTAGGCAATTTGTCATGGCAAGAATTACCTTGTTCACAGTCTTGGGGATTCTTTCCTGTGTAAGAATAACTTCGTAGTCTTTGTAATACACAATCAAGGCTTTTGTACAGGTCACCTTTCCAGTGGCATCACAGTTTTCAAGGTCAATGATAATCTTAAAATTGTGTCGAGGAATGATCTCTTTGACCAGGACATAGGTGCAGTTTTCTTGGAAGTTGTAATATTTGCCATCAAATGTCAAGTAATGAGGATCTCCCCAGCCAGCGCAAACACCTGCAAATATGACAATGAGATTACATTGAGTGTTAGATCAAGAAATAATGCTAGGCTATATATTCCAGTTTGCCTTTATTTGAAACAGTCTTCAGATGCTGCGTGAATGTGTAACTTTATTTTTTTTTTACTTACATTTGCATTCATAAGTGAAACAACAGCCACCTTGATCATAAACCTTAGTTGGTCTTTGCTTATTTTCACATACAGGCATGGTGACTGGCTCACATGACACATATTCTCTTGATTCTTTTCCATTCTCACATGTCGATGTGATGCACTTGTCTGGACTCCAGGACTCACCTTCCTATCAAGGGAAAGGTAGTGCTTTAGGTGGTTTACTACAAGTCAATTAAATATTATGATTGAGCTCTATGAGCACATATGGACAACATACAGTATACCTATAATTCAGGAAACATGAAAACATGTACTTCAATAGAAGGTTAAGTTGAAATATAGTATGGGTTTTTTTCAGGTTTTTATTAGAAATACGTCTTAGGGTTTGAAATGCTTTAATAGTTGTGATTTTGGGATTATATGTACATTCACTTGGACATGTTATTACTTACCTGTAAACTAACTTTTTTATGGAGCTATGTCTTGTTTATTCCTTTGTTTATGTAGGAATATCTCAGTCTTTTAGATTGTGATTTTATATGTTGTGAGTTAGTGTTGAGTAAAAATCCTGAAACTAATGATAGAAGACATCTAATCATAAGAGAGATTCCAGTTTTGGGTAACACTTTATTATAATGTTAATTTATAAGTCATTCACAAGTCATTTATAAGTAATATATAAGTCACAAGATAATGATAAACCAATTATTTAGAAAACAGTCATATATATTTGTAGATGATAAATGAGTTACAAATCATGAAATGCTCATTAACAAATCATTGGTAAATTATGAATACGTCATTTACTAACCTTTCTGCCACCGCCTAATCTAAAGTGTAAACCATTCATCAGGTACAATTGGTAGTAGAGCTGTCCTCCACAGAAAATTGACATAGTTGAATATGATTGGTCAAATATTGCCTATAGTTGACTTATTGTCAAATTATGCTATTTATTTCCTGTTCTTTTATTTATATCCTCATTTGCGTCATTGGCTTCCATTTTGGCTATTTGATTAATCGATTATTAATCGATTATTAAAATAATCGCCAACTATTTTGATAATCGATTAATCGTTTCAAGTAATTTTTTAATAGAAAATGTCAATTTTCTGATTTCAGCTTCTCAAATGTGAATATTTTCTGGTTTCTTTAATCCTATTATGACAGTAAACTGAAATATCTGTGTTTTTTGGACATAACAATACATTTGATGATGTCAACATGGGCTTTGGAAAATGTATTAACATTTTTCACCATTTTCTGACATTTTACGGACCAAAACACTAATCGATTAATAATCGATTAATCGAGAAATTAATTGACAGATTAATCGATTATCAAAATAATCGTTAGTTGCAGCCCTAGTGCCATATGTCCGCTCATCATCACTCTAAAGACCACATGAACTCTGAAGTAAACAGACAACCTTCACTTTGCTGGTCTGTCCCCCTGACAGTACTGACATTTGATCTCCTTCTGCTGTCACTTTTAGACATTCTTTAGTCCTATTTTGACGCTGCTGAAGAATAGATTACAAACCCAGTAATCACAATTGGTTCATTCCTTTAACTTTGGATTGTTTTGCAACTTTTAAAGATATTTTTTGGCATTTTTCATGCTTTATTGATAGATTGAAGAGACAGGTGAAATGGGGCAGAGAGGGGAGTGACATGCAGAAAATGACCGCGGGCGGGAATCGAACCCGGGTCTGCTGCTGGGCCCGGCCCGGGGGTATGCCCTACCAACTGAGCTAAGGGCGCCCCCTTGTTTTGCAACTTAATGGTCTTCACACAGCTTTGCACATGGTCAGTAGGAGTTAAATTTATACTTTTAGATTTCCTTTTAAACAGATGAGGAATAGCAGAATTCCTAAACTTCACATACGCTGACCCCAAATAGTCTAATATTCAACTTCGATTTAAGGAGCCTGATTCGACTGCCAATCTCACAGTCGAATAGTTGCAAAATGCGAAACAAAGATCATTATATTCCGGCTATATGGGGGTGCTGAATGTCTGACTTTACATGGAATTGCTTGGATTCTCTCAATAAATCACGATAGATCACCTATTGTGGTATACAAAATCTGCCTATTATACTGTTAATAAAAATTTTAAACTAGCTCAATCATTCTCCTTCGAGTCAATGACATACATTCTAATGCCAACTCAAAAAGACAAACTATAATTGGGTCTTTAAGCCCCTCTGTGTGGGTTGAGAAATAAATGTGGCAATGTGGCAAATGAGAATATGGATCATTAGTATAGTATAGTTAGTCGACTATAGGTAAGATTCAATCAGATTCAACTATGGACATCTGTTATGTGGAGGACAGCTCTACTACACATTTGTACCCGATGAATGGTTTACACTTTAGATTTGGGGGATGCAGAAAGGTTTTTAAATTACTTATTAATAATCAACCAATGATTTGTTAATAAGAATTACATAATAATAATAATAATAATTGATAGGATTTATATAGCGCTTTATTGCCTAGGCACTCAAAGACGCTTTACAGGGTTCCTGGTTCAATTCGTTCACACACAGTCATACCGGTGGTGGTAAACTACGAGAGTAGCCACAGCTGCCCTGGGGCAGACTGACGGAAGCGTGGCTGCCATTCAGCGCCAACGGCCCCTCCGACCACCACCTCAAACATACAGCAATCATACACATTCACACAAGGCAAGGTGGGTGAAGTGTCTTGCCCAAGGACACAACAACCATGACACAGGTGGCCGGGCGGGGATTGAACCGCCAACCCTTGGATCGTTGGCCAACCCGCTTAACCACCTGAGCCACAGACATGATTTACTAAAGGTTTTATAGATAACTAACAATACATTTGTGATGTGTTAAAGGCCAATATTGTATTTGGGGTCATTGTAATGCCAGTCAAAAGCCTCCAATTCCGGGGAGAGGGGGCGCTTGTGGTGTAGTGTTCAGAGCCTATCAATATATATTACAAATTATTTTGAGATTTCAAATTGCAATGTATCACTTACTTCTCCTTCAACACAGATTATTAATCATCTATAAATATATACGACTGTTTTGTAAATAATTGGTTCATCATTATCTAATGACTTATATATGACTTATGACTGACTTATAAATGAACATCATTATAAAGTGTTACCCTGCTTTGTCAATACTATTGTAGTTTTTTTTTAGAATTCACTAAAGTGTGAAAATCAAACCAAAAAGCCCTTTTAATATGGAGGCATTGGAGGCATTTCAAATGAATCAGTAATTACACATTACATTTATCAAGTGTTGATGTTTTCATTTACAACCCAAATGACCAAATACAGTCTGCAGTATAGGCATTAAAGCTTATTTCTTGTATCAAAGGGAATGACAGAACTTTTCTCAGGCCTTCTCAGAAGAAAGCCTGGAAACAACAGTTAGAAGAAAATCCAGTGGGCCTTTTGTGGGCAGTACTTAATTTAAGGTGATCTTTTCCTTGTACATTTTTATGTAAAAAAATAAAGTCAAATACCTTTCTAGGTGGTGTGAGATATGAGCAGTCTTTGTGGGGCTTCTTTGTGGTAGTAGCTGTTGTTGTGTCAATTTGGGTTGTTGAGCCAGAGCCAGTTGTGGTGGAGGCAGGAGTGGAGGCAGGAGTTGTTGGAGAAGTAGACTGACATGGTCTACCCAACTTCTCAACACTGCATGTCAAATTGCAATATGCAGTGAAACACCAGCCTGATCCATCAGTCTTATTGTACATGAAAGTACCTATATGAAAATGAAACCAAGGCAAATAGATAAAAGTGAATAAATGAAAAACAAAACAAAATCCAGGGTTACAAGGTTCAGTCGCCACACATTATTTTCTAAATGGACTTAAATGTAAAGTCAAAGTCAGGATCAGACCTACATTGTCCATACAATATCATAAATATTTTGTGGATAGATATGTTCAATATGCCACACGATTTGGCCACAGCATGTACTTTTCAGAAGCCATATACTGCCAATACACATTTCAATTCATAAAAAAGTTTCCAAAAGGATTTCAAAAGGAATGAAATGGAAACAAGATTTGATCTCAGAGCATAAAGACCTTACATGTTCGGTTGCATTGTAAGGACAGGTGACAGGTCTAATTGTCCATTGCTTACCTGGAGGAAACATTTCTTCCATGTACTGGCAGAAACATAATGTTGTTCCACTTGGTGTTGAAGACTGAAGAGTTGAGGGTGTTACGGTCGAAACAGTTTCCATTGTTGCCTCCTTTGTTGTTGCCTTTTCTGTTGTCACCAATGTGGTGGGCTTAACTGTGGTTGTTGTGACAGTGGTAGACTTCTCTTTTACTGTTGTAGATTCAAGAGTTGAGGTGGTGCTGGGTTCGGCTGTTGTTCCTGAGGTACTGGGCTTTTCTGTGGTTGTTGCTGTAGTACTGGGTTTCTCTGTGACTGTTGTGGATTCAGGGACTGTTGTTGTGGGGTTTTCTGTGGTGGTGGTGACAGTGGTAGACGTCTCTTTAACTGTTGTAGATTCGAGAGTTGTGGTGGTGGTGCTGGGTTCGACTGTTGTTCCTGAGGTACTGGGCTTTTATGTGGTTGTTGTTTCAATTTCTGTGGTTGTTGTTTCTATATTTAATAAGAAAAAATACATTATCAGATTGTTATCAGGTTATATCAAACCAACAAAAAATCTTCCAAACCTCAGGCCTGCATTTTAAGTCTCTTACCACTTGTTGTAAAAGTAAAGGGTGTGGTTGATGGTTGTGTTGGATTATGGGTAGTTGTTGGTGATGTCTGGGTTGTTGGTGTATAACAATCATAGGTGATTCTATTAATAATTCCATCCTTTCCACAATCAGCATCTATACAGGTTCCATCCCCATCATGAGTCTTATAGACTGTTTCTCCATATTCGTATACATGACCATTATGTAAGCATTTGCAATCTGCAAAAAAAGAGAATATCTTAATTTTTAGTTTTTCAATATTTCGTCACTGAGAAAACTATCAAAAATACAGATTGATAGTTTAACTAACATAAATCAAACACATAATTATTCAGAAAAAAAACTCACCATGGACATTGTAGCTGCACTCCACGTTTGTTGAAGAACATTTACTAAAAGGTAAATGAAAGACGGACATTTTATATACAGTACAGTGTTTCATAATTTTTTTTTTTTTTTTAGGTTGTCATTCCATGGTGGTGAACACACATTTGGGTAATCATACATCTTCCTGGGGCATGTCAAGTTATGTCCTTGACTTTGGCCGTAAGATATATTCACAACCATGCCATAATTGGAGGAGAGACGCAGTACAAGGTTGATGATAAAGATATCAGTGCAGATAATGTGTTTATATCAGCTGCCCACCTGCTCAGAACAGGTTGAGAGCTCCGCGCACTTGTGTTCCATAACATTTTGGCCACGAGATTTGTAAAAGACACCCCTACATAAACCACTTATTATTATTACTTAGTATTCATGTTTCACTCCTCTTTCTACTTTTATTCAACATTCTTTAACCTCTTAAGCCCTAGGCCTCTGGCTCAGGATTCCGCTCGAAAATGACATGGCCATATTGAATAGAGTATATCTCTGCAACTACAAGGTCCATATGAATAATCTTGGTATCATAATAAAGGTAACACTTGTGAGATTGCTGAGAAGGTGTAAGCATAAGTATAGATGTTACTGGGTCAGAGTAAATGAAGATGGAACACAGCATAAACAAAAGATTTAATTTCCGCCTAACAGAACTGTACACTTTTGTGAGTGAATATCCCCTTTGAAACATGCAGCTGCAGCCCAAAACCTCCAGAAAATAATAGCAAACAATCTGAATATTACCTGTGCCAAGAATGGTGCTAATAAAGTAAAGCAGAGCAAAGTTAGAGAGGTTTTAGTAGAGAAATTTTTCAGGCGGAAATTAGCCACCCATCTAAATACTGTTCTAAAAACAGTTTTGGCTTTGTTTTGAAAAATAAACCAGACCTATATACATTTTCCCATTCAAAGAACACCATACAAAGGAACTGAAGTTTATCTCCAACTGGAGCAGATTTAATAAATAGCCAATAATATAGGTAATCTGATTACTGCTGTTGTCCGGATCCAGTTCTCGCTGCTGTCCTCCTCCTCCGACGGTGAGTTGACAGGACTAAACCGGGCGCCGCTGTCGATATGTAGTAGGCTATGTCTAGTCTCTAGTAGCTCCGAAACTGTGAACCATTTGGTTTTATTCCTGTCTGCCGTTATTCCTTGTGGTGGTGTGCGGAAGAAAATGGCAAGACAACCAACACAAATTGTCTATTATCTAAATAGTCGAAAACCGCTGTTTTGTTACGGAGCTGTCAATTTTCGCGGGGCTGTCAATCACCCGCAACGTCTTCATTCAATCCATTGGTCAATGTGGATGATCCGTCAGAGCCAATAGGATCGAGATACAGACCCCAGATACACGACAACAACACTTATCCGCCAATCACAAGGAGGCAACACTGTGTTCATATGACTAGCTGTTTGTATCGTTAGCATGAAGTAGCATAATCGCTAGCGCCGATTTTTTCGGACATGAGCCGTTAGCGTCTTTTGTTTCTACCTGCTCATTTAGTTGCTTGGTGTCAGACTTGTGTTTCGATTAGGTCAAAATAAATATCATGAGCTTTTAGCCGAGATACTTTCCGTTAAGTGGGTGTGCTTCATGATATGTTGCTATATGGTTAGCATGCCCTTATATGGTGTATGTTGCGAAAAGCGCAGCTGCCCCCGGTACCGGGGGCTCTCGGGCGGAAGAGGTTAACTAGCGACATGTGATCATGAGAGCAAAAATTATAGAAATTAAATCGTTATTTTTTAAAATGTCACTGTACACCATTGACTGAAGGCGGCAGGTGTCCATCTACAGCAGGGGTGGGCAATTAATTTCCCCAAAGGGCCACATCAGAATCAGGGACTGTTGTGGAGGGCCGGACCAAAAGGCTAAACTCAATTCTGGTCAATATTAGTTGTATCTTTTTTTTAAAAGAAGTAAAGTATATGGTTTTGATAATCTGCAGTAAATGTTATGGCAAAGAAAAAGCCATACAAAGCCATGAAAATGCCAACATTATACCACTTAATCAACATTTACCATAGCAATTGTGAACAAAACGTGCAAGAAGCAGGGGAACCTTGGCCATACTTCCCAACTTAGAGACCTGTTGAGGGGTTTGGGGGTTCACCCCCAGAAAATTTGAGCTTCAAAGCCATTGTTTCCTGCATTATAGTGACTTTAAAATAATGAAAATATTAAATAACAACAAATAAAAATAAGTATCCTACACTGCAACACAATTTTTGTTCATTATTATCTATTCCTTGTATTGTCCTCTGTACAGGATAAAACAATCCACCAAGCAGATCATGCCCCAACCCCCCTCATTACATTTTTATTATTATTATTGGGCTATTATTTACATTTTAAGGTTAAATCTCTCAATCTGGTCAAATTTGAGAGGAAGTTTAAATCTGATGATTTGAACAACTGTCTCCTGTGTGTGCTGCATGTCTTGTAGTCTATAATTTGGAGACATCATTTAGCCTTCTGGGAGTTGGATTTTCTATAGAAATATGAATATAAATAAATTAGGCACTAAAATATAAAATATAAAGTGGTGTGTCCTGCGTGACCTGTTTGTTTGCCCGTTACAACCGCGCACCCCTCTCGTACATCCACACCTCCACACAGACGTAGGAGAGGGGAGAGCCACACACACAGCCAACCTCCACACTCGTTGGGAATCGTCGCTCGGGAAGGTGGAAGGGGGAAGATAATATCAGACAAGTGAACGTACAAGCAGGTTGTCTGTCTGATATTATCGCCCCCCTTCCCCTTCCCCGAGTGCAGATGTTGACTATGTAGCTTGCACTGAGTCACTTTTTTTCAGCGCGCAGCGCACGGCAGCGCACTTAAAACAGCGCACATACAAGCTTCTTCTCCTTTTTTTGAATTGCGATTTACAACCAGTGAAGAGTAAGCTGCATACGCTTGCGCAAAATATAAACCCGCCTTCAAAATAAAAGCAATGCCGTTGTATTCCATTCATGATTTAAACTTATTTACGTTTGATTCTTAATTTTCCATTGACCTCACGCGGGCCAGTCAGAGACAGCCAGCGGGCCGGATGTGGCCTGCGGGCCACACAATGCCCAGGTCTGATCTACAGTCTTTAATTGCACTGATTCTACGCACTTTAAAGAGTCATGGCAAGGGACATGTTTTGTTTGTATATATTTTCACAATTACCCCTATTCATTCCTCCAAGGAAGTTTCAGTTTGTTTTAATTCTGGCACAGCCTTTGGACAAAGGTGGGAGTGTTTTTACTACGCCAGCTGTGGTCCCTGGGTGAGCCAGAATTAGACAAAGTCATTAAGAAAACATATGAATATAGCGCTCTTTGCACTGATGGTCTCATTTGCCGTACATTTTAATTTATGATCATCCGAGGAAAAATAAGACTGTTTCAGAAATGTTTCAATGTTCCTCGTAGCACCTTGAACTTTATGAATATGATTAGGCCGGCTAATGCAGCAAATCCCATTATAATATAACTTAATTTTATAAGGATAATATTTGTATACAGTATGGCTTTATATTAGCTTTCATAAAACAAATATAGGTAACCATTAACGTTTGCACCAAGTACAGAATTAGTAAGATTGAAAGTTTCCTACCAATTGTAACAGTTTTCATTTGAAGGCATGTCTTCCCCTTCTTGATAATGCTTCCCTTCGTCATCATAGCATCCACATTCAATCTGTGACACACACTTCATAGTACTGTCTTCCATATAAGGTCGTTCAGGTGGACATCTTGGATAGCAGCCTTGAAAAGATAAATGTTGCTGTAAGTTACAAACCAAATAAGTACAGACATAAAGTCTAGCCTAAACCACGTGTGAATCTCTGAATGGCGAAAGTGAACAAGGTAAAAGTAAATTAAATGACAGTAAGCACAATTATGCTTGACCATTGGGCTTAAAGAGAAAGCATTGCATGGTGACTCAACTCTACCTGAATAATTATAACACTTAAAGTACATGCAACATAACTTTCATGTAATTTATACCTTCTAATGCTGGAATTTGACTGTAGCACTTTCCTGAGGGATTCCTGCAAGTCTTCATACATGGTTTTCCACATGGCTCATAGTGCCATTCACATGGTCCATCACGGTTGTAAAAACTACAGAATACAGCTAATGAAACAGGAAAATAACATAACAAGATACAAAAAACAAAATTACTAAATCATGTATACAATTTTCATAACAAATGAGTAGAAGTAAATTTTTCACATTTCATAGGAAAGGTGATAATGACATTGTATTTTTTTTTATCTCCTCGCACAAACACAAGTAAAACACTCACGGCAGACTGAGGGAGATCTCCATTTCACACAGGATCCAGCCTTATTACAGGCTGCTGCGTAGGCGGCTACAGCCGAGCAGAAACAGTCACAATCTCCTCCTGTATTGCAGGCACATGTGTCCTTCACACAGGCATCATGATAGTTTTGGGGATCCACCTTTTTGGAACAAAATCATTGTAATTGAAAACCGAGTACATTCTGATTGCCAATTATACAAAGTCATTGCATACAGAGTTTATTACTAACAAGGACTGTGTTTGCGATTACATGCCATGTGGCATTGCTTGGAAGTTTTCTTACCTTCGAATGGCATTTTTCAAATACTTCACTCTTGATAATGTTGCAGTGTTTCAATGCCCATGCCTGCCTGTGGGAGTACAGAATGCAGGGATTCTTTGGTGCGACAGCATTAGGGCAAGTAGGTGAGACTTTCCAGCTGTTTCCAAACTCATGGGCTTCAACCACAACGTCTTTGCTTCTGGTGGTGTAATCGTTCTTGATATTCCCATCAAAATTCCCACACAGACCACAGACTTTTCCCTGTAATTACATGAGATCTAGTTAATTTGTCAAGTGGTAAACCTATTCACATTCACCTACACACCTGTATATCTGCTCACTCACCTTGAATGTGGGACTGAGTTTAATCATGAGTGTTGTCTTCTTATTCCAAATTAGAACAACACCATTCTCGGCCTCAATCACAACATACAGACCTATAGAATGCATCTTATAGGGTATTTCCTGCCCATTGTCTTGTTTGATAACATGGACATTTTCCTCCGAAAGAATAATTTCATGGTTCTGAAAGAAAAATAAACATGGTCATTTGTAATCTTGCAAGTTTTTTTTAAACAATATGTGACATGCATATCATAATGTAATGTACCCCCAAGTAGAACTTTATATTAGTGGAGCAGATGCTTTCAGTTGATGAACATGGAATGTTCTCAGTCAAGACTCTGAAGCTGCCATTGTTACTTTCTCCACAGTAATCCTGCAAGAAACTGACGTCAGTATTACAAGACTGACATTTGACAGATAACAAAGACTAAGGATACATTTGTGCCGTACCTGAGCGAAGACGTAGCCACATTCACCATTAAAAGAGAATTTCTTTTCATCAAAAGTGATGTAATGTCCTTCTCCGTATATGATACAGGTTCCATCGCAGTTACGGTTTGTACAGTCCCATGTTCGGCCTTTGCAAGTGCTTTGATTTGAAGAAATAGAGTAATGTCAATATATATATCCTCAATTTAAAAGAAACTGAACTGACCCTACATTAGTGTGGACAGGATAAAAGGGCTCACCAGGTATTACAGTCCACAGTGGTAGTCTGTCCAGGATTATAAAATTCTCCATTATATTCGCAGGGACAGTTCTCTTCCTCAACACAGCCTCCTTTATCGTCTGACATCAGGCCCGCAGGACATACACAGCCGGAGGTACAGTGACTATTGATCTAAACAGCAATAATGCATTTAACATGTCATCCTTTTGGTTTAGTATACATACTGTATGTAGAATACCTTTCAACAGGCATGAACCTTTCTCAATCTTACGCATTCTGTGTTCAGTGTCTTGCAGCTTTTTTGGCACTCGGATCCCTGGTCACCTGGCTTTGCGCTTGAGCAGTTGAAGAAAACCATTGGCTCGGTGCATGCTGATGACAATAATAGTGTGTTACAAAGGATACCACTGTATGCTGCTTATATTGCTAATACTTTGCTGTGCTATAAAAGGAATTCTATGACGAGCTGAGTGCTTTCTACCTACATGTAGTCAGGGGACTTCCTTTACAGTCTAGTTTTCCGCTGCGGCAGACGCTGAAATGCATAGACAGAGGGGTTGATAAATGTTGACAATGGGAGAATTTTCTAGTTTATTATTTCAAGTTTTCGATAAATGTCTTTGCTTAAACAAAAACAATCTAGGACAGGGTTACCAAACTGGCATATAGGCTTTAGATTGTCATTTTAGTTAATCTTGTATCCATCAGTATTTATTTCAATGTAGAATAAAGTTGCAGGGAGCTGGAAACTATTTTAGGCCATAGAGAGAAAAAATCACTTGTCAATGGTCTATAAAAAATACAAACAGACAATCACATTTTTGTTTGCAGTTTTGTGATTCCAATTCACCATACACTGTTTAGTGGATGTGGGGACACAAATACAATACAAACAAAAGGGTCTATTTGATGTAATTATATGAAAATTAAAATAATAGAGGGAATTTAAAAAAGGGAATTTAAAAAATATTGAAATAAGCATTATAATAATGAAATAAGCATTGCAACGAAAGTGCAATCATGGCTAAATATACAAACATTAAATCCATTACATAATTGCCTTATACTGTATTACCAAAAGAGCTATTTGCATTTGCTTAGCTGAACAAACTAAAGATGCAAAAGTTGTTCATGAGCTGGAATTCAAACAAATAGTTTTTTTGGCAGATGTTTACTTTCATTAAATATACTCCTTTTTGAACCTCTATTTAGCAGTAATGTTGTCGAGTGTGCGTTACTCATTTTGCTGTATGCCTAAACACAGCTTCTCACACAGCAGTTGGAAACAGTACTTAAAGGTTAATTAAATATGGTCCTGGATGAACCCTACACCAGAAAAAGCTGACCCAAAACCTGCTGCGGGGCTTGAGCTGCAACATCCCCAAATGAACTTCTGCCAGAGACCTTTGTTGCATTGTATCCCCTTTTTCTGTCCTGAGAGCTTTACAGACAGCTCACCAGTACACACATGGAAATCCCCAAAAATAAATCTGTAGAAGAAAGATTTGTATGCTCTTATCTTATTAGAAATACTGAAATCCTCACCAATTTTGTCCGTCAACCATGCAGGATTGCCCAGGGTGCACCAAGGTGTCTCTCACGTGACAGGGGCAATGAGAAGCTGGCACACACTGTCCATCCTCATTTAGGTAAGTTCCGTCAGCACAGCCACAGCCATCGAGCGGCGTAAATTTAACTTCACATGTTGAGTCTGACTGACTAAGAGAGCGGCAAGTGCGACCACAGCTTGTCATTTGGTAGCCATAAACAAGAGTAGGAGGGCAGCCAGTCGTGTATTTCACTTTGAAAGGAGGTTTGCTTAGTATAAGATTAAAATAAATAAATACAGACTTTATTAATTTCACATTTGATAGTTTGGGTGTAACTTACGGCACGTTGTGTCCCTCCATCCCTCCAGTAAGACACCTTCAGCGGCACATGCGTGGGCATAGGAAGATAAGGCTGCACACATGCACTCCTCACTGTTTTCACAGGCGCAGGTGTCATAAATGCAAAACTGCATAAAGAGGCAGGAAAAAGCTATATCAATAGTTTAAATGTGCCATTGTTAAGTGAAATAATAAAAATGCAGAAATACACAAATTCATTAAACTGCCTATAGAAGAAGAACAAACTCTGCTTACAGCTTCGTAGTCTTCAGGGTTTATATCAGAATGACACTGGGCAAAAACCCCATTTGGGTCTGACAGCAAGGAGCACCAGTGTTTGGCATAGTTTTCTAGAAAAACAAATAAACATGTTTCATACTGACATAGTGCTGTTAGGAACGATATTAATAAATGGAGTATGATTTACGATACCTACCCCTGTCCACGCTCAACATGCAGGGGTCCCTAAGATTGTTTGTCACATCAGGGCAGTTTGTTTTGGTCTTCCATGTGTTGGCAAATATCCCAGCCGTTCCCTCAATCAATCCATTTGAGGTCCTGAAGTCATCAGCTTCCACATCATTAAAATCTCCACAGAGACCTGTTTGAAGAAAATTACGTTGACTTTACACTTCACTCCAATAATCATCACATCATATGTCAAACTATAGTTAAAAAGTTGTAAGAATTAAAATCACACCTTGGAGATTTCCCTTATTTGAAACATTGGCTATAATGTAGACCTGCATAATGGGTGTGTGCTGAATCTCAAGACGAAGCCCATAGTTTGTTTGCACTATAGTGAAGAAAGTTGATGGCTTGAAGACTGCAACGCTATCTGCAGGGGGAAATCCATTTTTAAACAATGAGATGTTTTAATTTAAGTAAACTTTATGTAAAAATATGTCTTGAGTTCATAGTACAATGAACACAATAAAAAAACACTCACTAACCATCAAAAATAGGCAGGTGAGAAATCATTTGGTTATAGATAACCTGTCCGCTGGCTTGAACTACAATCGTCTAAAGTGGGAAAAATGACACTGTGACTGTTAAAAAGTTCAGGTTAAATATCTACACACTGCCGTACAGATACGAAATAGGAAATGTCTATAAATTATATACTGTAATTTTACCTTATGGTCAGGCAGTAGTACAGTGACTGCACCCAGGCAAGTCAATTCATCAGATTTTTCACAATTGACCAGGTCACCAAGGACACTGAATTTGCCAGTGTTGTGCTAAAATCAAAAATGTAAAATGAAAAAATGTTCAGGTATTGTATTTTCTATTTTAGATAAATTAATTAATTTAAGTTGCCTCACCTTGGAGAGAACATAAGAGCATTTTCCATGGAAAGTATATGTGTTATCATCAAAGGTGGAGACGTGGGAGCCCCCCACAACAGAGCAGGTACCAGGGCAGTCTAAATCCTCACAGTTCCACAGGCCCTTGTTGCAGGTGCTGTCAACAAAGTTCAGTTAGTTCAACTGGACACACCAACTCAAATATAGATGTGGTTTACTATAAACATTACAGTGAAGATAGTAAAGGGATTACCATGTTTTACATGGCTTTGAGAAAGATTCCCCTGGTTTGTATGTCTTGCTATTGTGTACGCAGGAGCACTGGTCAACAGCAATACACCCACTCTCATTAATGTCGTCGAATACAGTCCCTTAAGAAAAACATAAAGACATGATTCATCTTTGGCCAATGGTAAACTGCTCTACAATGCAAACCCTGAAGGAGCCACCTATTTTACTTTTATTAAGTGTCCAAAGCGGAAAATTGTAATCAGGCTCGAGCACCGAATGGTGCAAAGCCGTATTGAAACCGTAAGGATTCTTATTCCCTATTATTATTATATGTAGTCATTTTTGGCACTTTTGACCCCCTTCCCATCATGCAAAAGTGGCAAAACCCTGCGGGCAGGTCAGACCTGAAAAAAAGAAATGGAACCCCTTTAATTGATCAAAACTCAGGCTGTGTTACACTTAGATGCACACAATTCGATACAGCAACGTACAATCCCAGGACACACAAAAAACCCTCTTGACGCCCCACCCCAAAATCAACAAGAAGTATTTTATTTTGAAATATTTGCCACAAAACAGGAAGTTGACCGAACTCCACAATACTCTGGTTGCGTTCCGAATCGCATACTTTCTCCTAGGGATGTCCGATAATATCGGCTGTCCGATAATATCGGCCGATATTAGCCTATTTTTGTAATATCTGTTCATATCGTTATCTGTTTTTCCACCGATAATGAAAACCGATTATATAATGCCTGGGTTGTGCTGCTGCCTGCTGCTGCTTGTTGGGTCCTGACATTTACCGGCGCGCAATTGATGACATCATCAAACCGCACCACCAAAACAACAACAGAAGAGTGTGGCTAGTGTAGCTAACAGGTTGCTCGCTCGTTGTTACACAAAATGTCTGCGGTCTGGAGTTTTTTTAACGTTTCACCTGCGGATACCAGATTTGCAGTTTGTAAAGAGTGTGAGGCGCATGTCATGCGAGGGGGGACCAAGGTTTCGTCATTCAACACTTCGAATTTAATCTCTCACATCAAGAAAAACCACCCGGAGGCACACGAAGCGTTTTTGCAGCAACAAAGTAAGGCAAAACAACAACGAGGAAAGGACTCCGTGAAGAAAACAACGCAACTGTCGCTCAAAGAGTCAGCAGAAAAAAAACTGAAATACAACAAGGAACACCCAAGAGCGAAAGTTATCAGCCAAAAAATCATGGAGTGCATTGCGCTCGATAATCAGCCGTTTTCCATCGTGCAAGACGCCGGATTCAGCAAGCTTGTGGAGTTCCTCGAGCCACGCTTTGCCATGCCCAATCGCAAGTATTTCTCGGATGTTTGCCTCCCTGAGTTGTACAGTGTTGCTTATGGACACGTCGAGAAGCTAATTTCTGATGCTGTAGCCATTAGCTTCACGACAGATATCTGGTCGTCAAGCGTTAGCCAGTTTAGCATGCTGAGCTTGACTGCTCAATGGCTAGATCCGGACTTTAAGCTCGTCAAGGCTGTGCTTCATTCTCAAGAGTGCCGTGGGTCTCGCACGGCACAAGCGATCACGCTTAATTAATGATTGTTTTAGCCAAGTTATGGACAGTTACATATGGCCCATCAATCTTTCAGCATCTTTCTCTGGACAAAAGGAGAACTTTGTTTACTACTCAGGTTTGAACTGAACTGTGTGCCTTTCTTGTTTTTATTGCACACCACATTAATATTGCAGGTTTTGTTTTTGCTCATGTTTAACAGGGCTGATTGAGCCCAGTTTATATTTTCAATTGACAATTACTGTATTAGCCCAAGTAATGGGCTATGGACTGAGTCTGTCTCTAGGCTATGTCTTTGCACTTTTATTTCCTTTGTGTGCACTTTACCTCATTCCAAAAGTGTTGTTTGTTGTACCTCATAGAAATGAGCAGTTTTCAGTAGGCTGTCCTACACTACACATGTTTACACATGTTGACACAATGTTAATAAATATGGAACTTTTCCATAAGTTGAAGTAGTGTCCTTATTTTTTTTATAGACAATGTATGACAGGAGATAATGTGATGGGACCTAAAATTAGTCTGGGGGAAAAAAACGGCTGCATATGTATATCGGTTGATATCGGAATCGGAAATTAAGAATTTGGAGAATATCGGCTATCAGATATCGGCAAAAAGTCAATATCGGACATCTCTACTTTCTACTATATAGTATGTAGAAAAAAGATTTAGGATGTCCCGATTCTTGTGGCCAGATTTAGGATGGTTAGAAGTACCCGGATGTCCTACTTCATGCGGCCAAGATTGTTAGTGTTGAATGGTGCATCCTATTTGGGCGATTCTGACCCACAATCCAGTGCGCACGTGAAGTGACGTAACATCGACGAAGCCTCCATATGAAAACAAACGGGGATGCGACGGATATAAAAGCAAGAGGCAAGATCAAGGCGCAATGTTATGATGAAATAAGAGAGAAAAGTATGTCCCAATAGTATGCCTACTGCATCCTAACTAGATTCTTTTTATCGTCGGATGTAGTATGTAGAATAGAAAAAATAAAGAGTATGCGATTCGGAACGCAACTTCTGTCTCATCTTCTCCAAATTGTTTATGGTTAATGACTCCCAAGGCCTGAGGAAGCCCACACACTAATATTCATAGAAAGTGAGAGCGCAACACAAAGATAACACAGGAAGCTACTTCCATCGGCTCAATCGCCTTTGTAATTTCTCGGCGTCATCGCCTCCAGCCCAGGCCCGAGGACGTCCGCGCATCAGTATCAAGCGCAGTTGCGGTGCCTCCCGCCAGTGACGAGCATTACTCTGCAGCGCGCTCCGAAGACAGACTCACGCAGCTTCACGCGGTCACCCGGAGGACACGGTCATCGCTGCTCGCAGCTTTAATTCCATTTGAATTGCTTAGTGTCACAGCCCGAAACGTGCACTGGCTGTTTTACCCTGGGTTTCCCTATCTCCACTTGTCTCCTGTGTTCTCCTGTCTTTCTCTCTCTGTATTTTTCTTCAGCCTTTTGAATTGTGTATTCAAGTTGATTTTTCAAATGTTTCTTTCTGCTCTTCACTAACCCTGTGTCAACCTGTGCTCTAGTATAATCGCTTGCATTTTCACATCTAGTTTTTACTCGTGCTCCGCCATGCCTAACTAACCTTTTTACAGAACACAATTAATTATATTTATGTCATTTTAGCATATGTTTAAGGGATGTCAAAGCCAACTCCATCTCCTTCCATAGTGAAACCCAAACTGAATAATTAAGGCTGAGTACTTTTGGATTTGACTTTCACTCTTTGCAGCATTAGGCTAAACAGTCATAACCTTGCACCTTACTGATAGCAGCCAAACAAAAACAAAGAGGAGCGTCAAGAGAACAAGGACACATCAAATTAATGTGATAATCTCCCTATATTAACATAAAGTAAAGCATTTAGTATTTGTGGGTAACAACAAACCAAAAGACAAATTATAACTTCATCATCTCTTTTGGTTTTAAAATCAGAAAACTTACCAGATGGACAGAAGCATCCATCTACGCAGTGTTCATCACACACTTGGCTCCTCTGGGAGTCGCTGCAGGTGTCAACACAGGGACTACCACATTCCTTATATTCCTTGTTGAAAAGGCATGTTTGGCCTATTCAACACATGACATTTTATTTTTAGAAACACTGGTTCTGATATAAATACAGTGAAAATGCACAAACATGTAAATGTTTTGATTGCTGTTCTCACCACAGATATCTTCGGTCTTCCATTCTTGGGGTTTCCCGCCTACATAAGCACACTGACGGGAGTACTCTGTTATGGTTTTACAAAGGCATGAAGAACTGCTGCTGTTACAGTTGCACATGTCCTTCTCACATGCTTCAATATACTTGTCAGTATCAAGCAGGTCTTGGCAGCTGAGGAATGCAGTTCCTGAGAGCAGCTCCTCACAGAGACTTGTCTGTTGGTCAAAGTATATGATTTATTTAAATTGTACCTAAATGTCATATCAATTATTTAAAGCAAATCCATTTTGTCATACCTGCTTTGCACAGGTTGTTGTTGCGGTAGAGGACATGTCTTCACATTCTTCATTAAGATCGCTGACTTTCCACATCTCCCCAACATCTTCAGGAGTCATTGAAATCCCTGTTTCTAGAGGCAAAAGAAGTGTTTAGCAAATGTGAAGACACATTTTATAGTTTGGTTTAATCTTATTTTTTATGTATTTACCTGTGGTGAAGTCAGCACACAGACCACAGGTCTCATTCTTGAATTTTGCATCCAGCTCAACCTTAAAATCAGGTGAAAAACGACATTTGAATAAGGTGCAGAAAAGGAATATTGTACAGCACATTGCAGAAGACTGCCTTTTTTCTCAATTATATCAGAATAGAATGAAAAGTTCTAACTTTTACATAATCATTTCGCTAAACTACAATAACAGATGAAAACCATGTGATTGGGATAGAGAAAGCAGACCTTAAGTGGAGAATGTTGTGACAACTACTGTTTCTCAAAAATGACATGGACAGTTTGTCATGCTCCTAGTTTCACTAATAGCCTTCCTGAGGACAGGAGACATGTTTACCTGTTTTAACAGCAACCTAAGAACTAGATTTTGTTTAGCCTTTTTTAATAATGAATATTGCCTTTAAGTGATTGAGTACTTGAAAATCGACCATTTTTAATCTGCGCAAAATGCCTTATTAAGAGCACCCTGGGCACTTCTAACATTGGTAAAATGTATCTTACTATACACTAGTGGTGGGCCGATAACGGCGTTAACGTGCTGCGTTAACGCCAGACTCTTATCGGCGATAAAAAAAATATCGCCGTTAATCTCTTGTTCCTCTTATTTTAGCGCGGATATATACCTGGCCGAATTGCACTGTAGTGCACGAGTCAGAACGAGTCCAACTTCGCACCTGTGTAGCCTACCACATCAAACGTAACGTGCTGACATGGATGCAGCTAGGAAGCCGCCGGGTTTGCTTCAGGGAAAATGTATTTTTAAGAAGCTTCCCAATGGAAACCTCGACAAGACCAAGGTTGTTTGCACCTTGTGCAATGCGGAATTGGTTTACTGTAGGAGTTCTAACAGTCTGTGCTCTCGGAAGCGGCCGGGGCATGCGTGTGTGCAATGGGAGAGCTTTGTGTGGAGAGAAAAAAAAGAGGCAAGGGAAATCGCCAAAGCCAATGCATAGCCTCGACTCATTAAAGGTTGAAAATCACTGAATTACACAACATGTAGGCTAGCCTATGGCTTAAGGCTATGGAAATCATTATGGAAACAATATTTTTTTTTATCAGTGATAGCTCAGCTGATCTCGTTGCTATAGAGACCACGTCCGTCCGCTTTGTTTGACAACTGACAGAGCTGCCAAGACCCTTTTGGCCGTGAGACACACTCATATCAACCAGCTCACACTCTCACACGCTAACCTACAACTCAAATTTCTCACGCTGAGAAGTTAATCCCCAAAATAACGATTGTTTTGCGGGACTTTTATTTTGACAGTCTTATATTGAAAAGCTAACGGACATGAGTTCCGTGACATCCTCTTTCTGCACGCAAGTTAACTTGATGCATTAGGTGTGCACCTGCACCGGAGATGAGCCCCTGGTCTGATGCGCCACCTGGCTTGAGAAACACGTTCTCAAAGACTTACTTTGAGTCATTATTTAGGAGCACACACATATTATGAATGAATTCAAATGAGACATTTTAATCTAGATTAATCTAGATTAATTCCAAAATTAATCTAGATTAATCTAGATTAAAAAAAATAATCTATGCCCACCTCTAATATAAACACGATCTCACAAAAATATGTTAAGTTTAGCTAAGAAGTGATCGAAATCAGCCATGTATAAATGTAGCAGTACAACTTAATATTTTTTTTTTAATAGATCAGGTTCTGTGCTGATCTAAGATATATACAATCAGGTATGATATGGAGCACAATGATAAAACATACCGAAAATGAGTCTTCTTCATTCCATTTCATGACCAAACCCAGCTTAGCCTCTATCTTCACATAGGAGCAACCTCTTGCGATTGAAATGCCCGACTGGCTAAATGGTAGAGTAACACTATAGGAGACAAAAAAATCATCACAGTAACATGATAAGACATTAAAGTCCGTAAAACCAATGGTAATGACATGTCATACTATCAAAACAGACTCACAGTTCCTCATTGAACCTGACGGAAGTCCCAGCTAATTCCACATCGACTCCTTCCAGGTTCATAGTTATCTTCTTTATGGTAGTGACCCCATCTATCTTTTGCCGTTTGATCAGAATGGAAAAACTCTCAAGGCTGCTCTTGCATTGGGACGCAAGGATGTAGTTGCAAGTGGAAGGAAGTTGGAAGAAGTCTCCGTTGAACGTCCTAAAATGAGAGTCTCCCCATGTGCTGCAGAACTGGTTGTTTGTTGAGATATTCTTATCTTTTTTCTCTTTCTCTCCACTCTTATCTTCCTTCTCTTTCTCCTCACTCTTCTCTTTCTCCCCACTTTTATCATTCTTTTCTTTCTCTTCACTCTTATCTTTCTCCTCACTCTTATCTTTCTCCTCACTCTTATCTTCCTTCTCCTTCTCCCCACTCTTCTCTTTCTCCCCACTTTTATCATTCTTTTCTTTCTCTTCACTCTTATCTTTCTCCTCACTCTTATCTTCCTTCAATTTCTCCACACTCTTATCTTTCTTCTCTTTCTCCCCACTTTTATCGTTCTTCTCTTTTTCCACACTCTTATCTTTCTTCTCTTTCTCCCCACTTTTATCTTCTTTCTCTCCACTCTTATCTTCCTTCTCTTTCTTTTCTTTCTCTTCACTCTTATCTTTCTCCTCACTCTTATCATCCTTCACTTTCTCCTCACTCTTCTCTTTCTCCCCACTTTTATCGTTCTTCACTTTCTCCCCACTCTTATCTTCTTTCTCTTCACTCTTATCTTCCTTTAGTTTTTCCGCACTCTTATCATTCTTCTCTTTCTCCCCACTCTTATCTTCTTTCACTTTCTCCTCACTCTTATCTTTCTTCTCTTTCTCCTCACTCTTATTTTTCTTCACTTTCTCCTCACTCTTATCTTTCTTCTCCCCACTCTTGTCTTCCTTCACTTTTTCCGCACTCTTATCTTTCTTCTCTTTCTCTCCACTCTTATCTTCTTTCACTTTCTCCCCACTCTTATCTTTCTTCTCTTTCTCCTCACTCTTATTTTTCTTCTCTTTCTCCCCATTCTTATTTTTCTTCTCTTTCTCCTCACTCTTATCTTCTTTCTCTTCACTCTTATCTTTCTTCTCCCCACTCTTGTCTACCTTCACTTTTTCCGCACTCTTATCTTTCTTCTCTTTCTCTCCACTCTTATCTTCTTTCACTTTCTCCCCACTCTTATCTTTCTTCTCTTTCTCCTCACTCTTATTTTTCTTCTCTTTCTCCCCATTCTTATTTTTCTTCTCTTTCTCCTCACTCTTATCTTCTTTCTCTTCACTCTTATCTTTCTTCTCCCCACTCTTGTCTACCTTCACTTTTTCCGCACTCTTATCTTTCTTCTCTTTCTCTCCACTCTTATCTTTCTTCTCTTTCTCCTCACTCTTATTTTTCTTCTCTTTCTCCCCATTCTTATTTTTCTTCTCTTTCTCTCCACTCTTATCTTCTTTCACTTTCTCCCCACTTTTATCATTCTTTTCTTTCTCCTCACTCTTATCTTCTTTCTCTTCACTCTTATCTTTCTTCACTTTCTCTCCACTCTTATCTTCTTTCACTTTCTCCCCACTCTTATCTTTCTTCTCTTTCTCCTCACTCTTATTTTTCTTCTCTTTCTCCCCATTCTTATCTTTCTTCTCTTTCTCCTCACTCTTATCTTCTTTCTCTTCACTCTTATCTTTCTTCTCCCCACTCTTGTCTACCTTCACTTTTTCCGCACTCTTATCTTTCTTCTCTTTCTCTCCACTCTTATCTTCTTTCACTTTCTCCCCACTCTTATCTTTCTTCTCTTTCTCCTCACTCTTATTTTTCTTCTCTTTCTCCCCATTCTTATTTTTCTTCTCTTTCTCTCCACTCTTATCTTCTTTCACTTTCTCCCCACTTTTATCATTCTTTTCTTTCTCCTCACTCTTATCTTCTTTCTCTTCACTCTTATCTTTCTTCACTTTCTCTCCACTCTTATCTTCTTTCACTTTCTCCCCACTCTTCTCTTTCTTCTCTTTCTCCTCACTCTTATTTTTCTTCTCTTTCTCCCCATTCTTATCTTTCTTCTCTTTCTCTCCACTCTTATCTTCTTTCACTTTCTCCCCACTCTTATCTTTCTTCTCTTTCTCCTCACTCTTATTTTTCTTCTCTTTCTCCCCATTCTTATTTTTCTTCTCTTTCTCTCCACTCTTATCTTCTTTCACTTTCTCCCCACTTTTATCATTCTTTTCTTTCTCCTCACTCTTATCTTCTTTCTCTTCACTCTTATCTTTCTTCACTTTCTCTCCACTCTTATCTTCTTTCACTTTCTCCCCACTCTTATCTTTCTTCTCTTTCTCCTCACTCTTCTCTTTCTCCTCACTCTTATTTTTCTTCTCTTTCTCCCCATTCTTATTTTTCTTCTCTTTCTCCTCACTCTTATCTTCTTTCTCTTCACTCTTATCTTTCTTCTCCCCACTCTTGTCTTCCTTCACTTTTTCCGCACTCTTATCTTTCTTCTCTTTCTCTCCACTCTTATCTTCTTTCACTTTCTCCCCACTCTTATCTTTCTTCTCTTTCTCCTCACTCTTATTTTTCTTCTCTTTCTCCCCATTCTTATTTTTCTTCTCTTTCTCTCCACTCTTATCTTCTTTCACTTTCTCCCCACTTTTATCATTCTTTTCTTTCTCCTCACTCTTATCTTCTTTCTCTTCACTCTTATCTTTCTTCACTTTCTCTCCACTCTTATCTTCTTTCACTTTCTCCCCACTCTTATCTTTCTTCTCTTTCTCCTCACTCTTATTTTTCTTCTCTTTCTCCCCATTCTTATCTTTCTTCTCTTTCTCTCCACTCTTATCTTCTTTCACTTTCTCCCCACTCTTATCTTTCTTCTCTTTCTCCCCACTCTTATCATTCTTTTCTTTCTCATCACTCTTATCTTCCTTCACTTTCTCCTCACTCTTATCTTTCTTCTTTTTCTCCCCACTCATCTGACCCATCTGACCATCATGACCCATCTGGCCATCATGACCCATCTGACCCATCTGACCCATCTGACCACCATGACCCATCTGACCCATCTGACCACCATGACCCATCTGACCCATCTGACCACCATGACCCATCTGACCCATCTGGCCATCATGACCCATCTGACCCTCATGACCCTCATGAACTTCTTTCACTTTCTCCTCACTCTTATCTTTCTTCTCCCCACTCTTATCTTCTTTTACTTTTTCCGCACTCTTATCTTTCTTCTCTTTCTCCCCACTCTTATCTTCTTTCTCTTCACTCTTATCTTTCTTCTCTTTCTCCCCACTCTTATCTTCCTTCACTTTTTCCTCACTCTTATCTTTCTTCTCTTTCTCCCCACTTTTATCATTCTTTTCTTTCTCCTCACTCTTATCTTTCTTCTCTTTCTCCCCACTCTTGTCTTCCTTTACGTTTTCCCCACTTTTATCATTCTTTTCTTTCTCCTCACTCTTATTTTTCTTCTCTTTCTCCCCACTCTTATCTTCTTTCTCTTCACTCTTATCTTTCTTGTCTTTCTCCCCACTCTTATCTTCCTTCACTTTTTCCGCACTCTTATCTTTCTTCTCTTTCTCCCCACTTTTATCTTTCTTTTCTTTCTCCTCACTCTCATCTTTCTTCTCTTTCTCCCCACTCATCTGACCCATCTGACCATCATGACCCATCTGGCCATCATGACCCATCTGACCCATCTGACCACCATGACCCATCTGACCCATCTGACCACCATGACCCATCTGACCCATCTGACCACCATGACCCATCTGACCCATCTGACCACCATGACCCATCTGACCACCATGACCCATCTGACCACCATGACCCATCTGACCACCATGAACCATCTGACCACCATGATCCATCTGACCATCATGACCCATCCGACCCATCTGACCACCATGACCCATCTGACCCATCTGACCATCATGACCCATCTGACCATCATGAACCATCTGACCCATCCGACCACCATGACCCATCTGACCATTCTCATCCATAGGACCCATCTGACCCATCTCATCCATAGGATCCATCTCATCCATATGACCCATAGGAACCATCTTATGACTCATATCTTAAAAAAGAAAGACATTTATACAATCAGTTTACATTGTCAAATCATATCAAATCAGTTTTATTTATACAACCCAATGTCACAAAAAGCCATTTTGCCACAGGCTTCACAGACAAAATATGAAACCCCCTGCCCCTCGACCCTTGACTTGACTAAGGTACAACTCCCCCCCAAAAAACAACTTTAAGCTGCTCTCTTTGTGTCCTATTTTGTGTACATACCACCGTTTGCTGAAGATAGTCGGAAGCACAGGGCGAGCCATGGAATCACCCATTCAAGTAGCATCCTGCCGGTTCTCATGTTCTTTGAGTAGTTCCTGTCCTTACAGGTTTGTTTGAGTCAACTGACAATGCCACACTACCAATATCATGTATTATATAGTGTATTTGGTGTTTGCTGTTTAGGAGGGGTAGAAAATACATATTGGGTGTCAACCTTTGTGGTTTCTATCCATTAAAGCATCTTAGAATACATTCATAAATCACTGGACCAAACATTTGCGAAATATTAAGTGACCAGAAATGTTTACCGACTGTCTAGCATGTTTTTCCAGGTAACCTTGTTCATACAATGGTAATGGGTGGGGTGGGTGAGGCCAATTTAATTTTGAGGCTCACCTTCCATTACGATAATTAGCCATGAATGAATCATGGCTCATTAAATGGCAATGGCATTCCGTTGGTCGATCGGATGTCTACTACTTGGGTTCAGACGGAAATATCTCAAAAACTAATTGATAGATTGACATCGATTTGTGTAAAGGAAATCCATGGTCTCTGAATGATGAATCCTAATGCCTTTGGGGAACTCCTGAGGTTTCCTTTAACATTCTAAACCAAGATACTGAACATGGTAACCATTATACCTGCTGAAAATCAGGGAGTTAATCTTGTAATTTTAAGGATGCTAAGTACAGCATAAAAGAGTCGCTATGGCTATAGACAATGTATTTTTTTGCCCAAAATGTATGATTAGCCTAGTTTCTTGTTGATACAAGTGCTGCAGAAAGATTGCCCTATAAATAACTTCCCGTATCTGTGCCATAAATACAAGGAACATAAAAGCTTTGAATGCAATTTAAAACCCTATTATGGTGGTCAGAGAGAAAGGTGTCAGAGAGGGAGATGCTGCTGAGATTCCAGGCAGCCAAATGCACAAAACACTTCTCAGACCCCTACAAGCCTTTCATGGTGAAAACATGAGCAGATTCAGCAATACATTTAAACAATCATGGTGCACCAGGAGATTTGACCTGCTCTTTTAAATACTTGCCTTTCTTGTAATTGAATGCGTGCAATTTGTAAGACTTTGATTAAAGGTGAAGTATGCGATTTATTTATGTTAAAGGTGAAGTGAGCGATATATTTAGGTTAAGGCGAGACACCCCAGGTGAATAGGGATTTTTTTTAACTTATAGATATTGTCCTGAAACTTTGCCAGTTGATTACTGACATAACACAATAATTTTGTGTATTACTTGTTTTTCTTTAATATTTTATTAAATATGCAAATATGGGACTTCCGGTTATGGCGCTGAGCTAGAAAGTCGCACTTCGTGAGTCTCTGACAAGTGAATCATAAAACAGACCCTTTTAAGTCCTGAACGGCAGCTAAGGCGGAGAAAGCAAACCAAAATGGGAAAAAACAAAAAACTGAAAATCAGTTTAATGCTGAAATACCAACAACGAGGTCGACGCTAGCTAGCAACGCGCATTGGGCTAATGAGGACGAGGAGGCTGCTAGCCCGCTCGCGGATAATGGCAACACCAAGATGACTGACACAGCCGCAGTCTCCGATGAAGAGTCTCCACATGACATTCATCCTCAACAACCAGATCCTATACTTGCGGCCATTAATTCACTAAAGGCAGAAAGTTTAGAGCGTCATCGTGAAGTCCTTGACGGTATAGCACACATCAGAACCGATCTGGATACAATCAGGGCACGGTTAACCACAGCTGAAACCCGCATAGGTGACACGGAAGATACAGCAGCGCAGCTTACAGCCAAGATGACGGAATTGGAAACGCAAGTAAAGTTTCTTACTGAGAAGAACGAGGACCTCGAGAATCGCTCACGTCGCTCCAATCTCCGTCTCATCGGCCTCCCAGAAAGCGCAGAAGGCAGGGATGCAGAAGCCTTCCTGGAGAAGTGGCTCCCCGACATCCTTGGTGCTGAGAATTTCCCTACGGCGGTGCGGATTGAACGGGCTCATCGTATTCCCAGTTTCCCCATCGGTCCAGCAAAATCCACGCGCTCTGCCCCCTTTCCCAGGCAGTTAATCATGAAGTTTTTAAACTTCAAGGATAAAGTTTGTGTGATGAAGGCGGCGCAAACAAAGGGGAAAGTTATGTACGAAAACAGGCAAGTGAAGTTTTTTTCCGACTTCTCCGCTGAAGTGCAACGTCAGAGGAAAGCCTATGACGCGGTGAAACAGAGGCTCCGCTCGGACGGAATCCAGTACGGTTTGCAGTTCCCTGCTAAGCTCCGCATCACACACGGTGGAAAGAACTATACATTTCTGTCGCCACAAGATGTACATGTCTTCCTCCAGAAACATATCAGGAGCGGCCATCCAGAAGAGGTTGAATAAGTGATTTGTGGCATATGCGCCTGGGTTCCCACCCCACACGGAGACGTGTGCGTATTTACAGATGTTAAAGTGCTGCATTTATTGAAACGTTTGAGTAGCTTTCGATGGTAGACTTTATTTCAATGATTACTGAAATCCCCCTCTCTTGAGTTGTGAGCATGGACTTTTAGATTACTTCATCATTAGACAGCACATGCAAATATAATATACTTTGGGTGGTAATCTTGACATTATATACTTTAAATTATCTGTTCATTTGTGCAGTGCATAGTTTTCTGTTTGTTTCTTCCATCTACCTTTAAATTGTCTCAAGCAACAATATTAAGAGACAGAAACATAAGCTATTATTTACACTTAGTTTGTGTTTAATGATTATTAATCCGAGTCATCCTGAGCAAATCAACATTTGCAATTTTAGTTTCATAAGAATTCCTGTATATTCAAAGGGTCTTTAAATTACGTAGACTAATAGTCAGAGATAAAGCGTAAACGAGTTAGATTTATTTCAGTTGCTCCTCTTTGCAGGATCAACAAAGGCCAAGGAAGTTGGTGTAATAATTTAGTTTTGACTGTAGGATAGAAGGCAGTCGTTAGGTGGATGACACAGTTGTTAACTGTGGTTGTTTTGCAGGTTCTAGCAAATGTTATATGTGGATGTTGCTTTTTGTGTGTTTGTTTTGCCTTTGTTTGTTTGTTTTTGTTTTTCTTTCAATTTGTCTTATGGTTATTTATACCTGTTTTTCAACCTCTTTTGTAAAATTCGTTGATAAGGTGATACAGCCACTCAGATTCAGAATGGTCCCTTTTGACAGATCTATTTATCAAAGTGTACATGGCTAGTAATCAGCTATTTAAAATATCCTCTTGGAATGTCAGAGGCCTGGGTAGATTGGTCAAGCTAAAACAAGTTATGACAAGGCTTAAACACTTGGGTTCTAAAATAGTACTCCTACAGGAGACACATTTAACTTCAGGTGAAGTTATCAGGTTAAGAAGAAGGTGGCAAGGTCAGGTGTTTGTGGCTAATTTCTCATCCCATGCTAGAGGGGTGGCCATCTTAATTCACAAGTCAATTCCATTTCAGGTCAATACCACCACTCTAGACCCCGGGGGTAGGTTCATTATTTTACAGGGCTCTCTCTTTGGTCAACATCTTACTTTAGTAAATGTCTATGGCCCTAATAAAGATGAGCCACAATTTTATAATAATATTTTCCTAACACTTGCCTCACTTAGAGGGGATATTATTATAGGTGGGGATTTCAATTGTGCGTTAAATCCAGATTTTGATCGTAATGGTAACCAGGACTCCTCCCACAATCTATCAAGGAAAATAATCCTTAACTTCATGGAAGAGTTGGGCCTTTGCAATGTTTGGAGGGAGCGTAACCCAGACAAGAGAGAATTTTCATGTTATTCGGCTACGCATAAGACGTTCTCAAGATTGGATTTCTTCCTGTTCTCCAAAATTTTAGTACCAAATGTGAAAAATTGTTATTACAAAAGCATAATCATCTCCGATCATGCTACAGTATCTATTGAGTACAGTGCTACCAAAGAATTCTGTGGACCTCCCAGATGGAAATTTGATACTAAATGGTTGCAGGATCATGAATTTATCCGCTTCATTGACCAACATATAGATTTGTTTTTTCTCGTCAATACCACTGAAACTTCTTCTTTAATTAGATGGGAAGCTTTTAAGGCGTATATCAGAGGCCAGATCATTAGTTATACCAGCTTTAAATCTAAACAATTCAAGAACAAAATGACGGAAATTGAAAACCAAATTAAAGAGTTGGAAGGTGAGGTCTTAATTAACCATACCCCAGCACTTGAACATAAACTAACCATACTGAGAGACCATTATAATGAACAGTCAGCAAACAAGGCCCTATCTAATTTAAATAAATTAAAGCAGTCCTTTTATGACCAGGGGGAAACGCCGGTAAACTGCTTGCCTGGCGAATTAAAAAATTACAGAATGAGAAAATGATCCACGAAATTGAAAATTCAATTGGAGCTGTTACAAATGACCAAAAGGAAATAAATTAGATTTAAATTATATTATGAAAAACTTTATAAATCTGAACTGCCTAGTAACACGAACAAGATCACAAGAACCAGTTTTCTTGATAGTCTTGATTTTCCATCTCTTTCTGTTGAGGACCAGGAACTTCTCGACAGTCCAATGAAGCTTTCAGAACTAGAAATTGCACTTGCAGCTATGAAGGGGGGGAAAGCGGCAGGCCCTGATGGACTTCCCATCGATATATTAAAGACTTTTAAAGATAAGCTACTGCCTCCCTTTTTGGACATGCTTGAAGAAGCATTCAAAATAAATTCCTTGCCACCTTCTCTCTCAAAAGCTCTTATTATGAATATTCTGAAGCCTGGTAAACCACCTTCTAAATGTGAATCATATCGACCCATATCACTCTTAAATGCTGATGCAAAGCTTATAGCCAAAGTCATAGCAAAGAGGCTTGACAATCTCCTGCCAAGTCTAATTCATGTAGACCAAAATGGATTCGTTAGAGGCAGACAGGCGTTTCAAAATTTAAGAAGGGTGCTCAATGTTGTTCATAACGAAAAGGAAAGACCAGATGCGGCCATTCTATCCCTGGACGCTGAAAAAGCCTTCGACAGAGTCGAATGGCCGTACTTATTTGAAATATTGCCTAGATTCGGTTTTGGAGAAAACATTATTAAATGGATAAAACTGCTCTACAACAATCCCACTGCTGAAGTTCTGACAAACACAATTATTTCAGAACCCTTTCCCCTAACCAGGGGTACCCGACAGGGGTGCCCACTGTCACCTCTCTTATTTGTCCTGTCGATCGAACCCCTAGCAATGACAATTAGATCGCACCCTTTAATAACAGGAGTTACAATTGGAAATTATGAACACTGTCTGGGCCTCTTTGCTGATGATATTGTTATTTTCTTGAGACAGTTAGCGCAATCCTTACCAACACTTACAAAACTGTTGGACACTTTTGGAAGTATCTCTGGTTATAAGGTGAATAACACAAAATCTAATATTATGTTTTTTAGGAAGACTGAGAGGGACACCCCCCCATTAGTGAATACATTTCATAACTCGACACATGGCTTTACCTATTTAGGAATAAAAATAACTCCAGATATCAACGACATAGTTCATACGAACTATGATCCCATTTTAAAATCTGTATAAGAATCCCTTAAAAGATGGTCAGAGCTTCCCATTTCTATGATTGGCCGTGTCAACATTATTAAGATGAATATCCTACCAAAACTTTTATATTTATTCCAATCTATCCCTTTGCAGCCCCCTTCTAATCTATTCCCCAAATTGAAAGAAATGACAACAAACTTTATTTGGAACAACAAACGCCCAAGGCTTAGACTCACCCTACTTTACTTGCCATTCGAAAGAGGAGGACTCCAAGTTCCAAACTTTATCTGGTATTATTGGGCGGCCCAGATTAGTGCAGCAATGTTCTGGTTCTCAGACAATTCCACTATACCCTGGGTCACAATAGAAAATGCCAATACATCTCCTCTCCCACTAAAGCTATATCTGTATTCTGATACATTGAAAAATCTGCTTAAAAACACTCATAACCCATTTGTCAAGAATACAATAAGAGTCTGGTATAAAATTCAATCTTATTTTAAAATAGACCCAGTTATTTCAGGCTTTACGCCAATCTGGGGAAACAGTAGATTTTCTCCAGGCAAAAGCGACCTTGGCTTTAAATTGTGGGCAGAGAGAGGGATTAGTAAAGTCATGGATATGTATAATGAGGATGGTCTGCTTTATAGCTTTGATGATTTAAAAACAATCTATAATATACCTTCAAAACATTTTTTCAAATACCTACAAATTAGGAGTTATATTTTAACAGCACTCAAACAGTCCCCCTTTAGACCACCTTTGTCTACTCTCGAAAAGGCTGTTATTGATCATCTTAAAGGACGTGGACAGGTCTCCTTGATGTACAAGATTCGTGTAAATGAATCTAAAGAATCATCAGATAAAAGTAGATTGGCCTGGTCTAGAGATTTGGATGTAGAGATTGCTGAGGACGAATGGAAGAGAGTTTGCCATGATGCACAAACCCAGACTATCAATACCAGATATAAACTTTTACAATTTAAATGGATCATGCGAACATACATAACTCCCTCTCTGCTACATCGCTTTGATAATAATAACCCTGATGTATGTATTAAATGTGGTCTTGAAGAGGGAATATTGTTTCATTGCCTCTGGAGCTGTCCTAATATTAAAAGTTTTTGGGAAAAGGTAATTAAAACTATTTCAGATGTCATTTGCACTGTTTTACCTGTCTGCCCCCGCATGTTTATCCTTGGAGTACTTCCACCAGATTTAAAGTTGTCAAGTCAGAACAAAAAAATTGTTATTCTCTGTTCCCTACTGGCTAAACACTGCATAGCAGTCACATGGAAAAGTACAGATACTCCGACAGTGAGTCATTGGCTCAAAAGCCTCTCCAACTGTTTAGCTTTAGAAAAATTGACATATGCCTCCAAGGGGAAAATGAAAATGTTCTTTAAAGTGTGGGGACAATTTATGGGATTTCTTGAGAGCCACCAAGCAAGGGGTTTACTTGATATTTAGATTTAGATATTTGCCATTTCTGATGCCAGTGCAATATTCCAGAACATTACTTATGTATAGAAAATGCAGGTTGTAATTACTTATGTATCTTCTTTTCTTTTTAAGTATTATTATTTACTTGTGTTTTGTTTTTGATTTGTTTTATATGTGAATATTTGTATTTGTCTATGTGTTGAAAAAATTGAAAAGTCAATAAATATATTTCAAATATGGCAATATTTAACCAATTATGCGTAAATTTGGGTCATTTAAAAAATAAAAATCTAGATGTTGGATAAAGCCAGATTTAAAAACTCTATTTTATTTTAACCACATATTAGTTTCTAAAGTTTTTACACAACAAATTTTGGATTCAGCGTTTTCTCATTTAATAAATCAAAAAATACTATGTACATGTCTTATAAATGCATTTTCAGCATGTTTTTAGAAGGAAAATGTATCATAAATCAGACAATTAACAATATATTGACAAATCCTTGCGTAAAAACCTTTAAAATAGTGTTATGAATGATTATGGAAAGTTTGGTTGATGTCAGTGGTTTAGAAGTTGAGATATTTGTTTCAGAGTAGGCCTATAAGTGATCACTGTATGAATATAGAGCGATTTAATATGTATATCATACTACTATAATAGCAGGCGAGTCGCACCAGTTGCTCGACAGTTGGTGCGCATCCAGTGCGCATGGCCAACGCCCAGTGCGCACACAGTCTCACAGTGCGTCCAGTGCGCATGTGCCAATGCCCAGTTCAGCAGCATGCAGGTATCATACCTGCTACATACCTGCCACATGAAGCAGCAACGGCCCAGATAATGGACATAAAGTTTAACGGACATGATAACGGACATAAGGTTTACCCACGGCCCTGATAACGGACATAAAGTTTAACGGACGTGATAACGGACACATTTTACGCACGGCCCTGTCACAACTTCAGCCAGTATTTAGTTCTTCTTCTTCTTCTTATAGAATTCCGGCAATTTAAACGCTGTTTAGCGTATTACTGCCCTCCACAGGTCAGACGTTGTCCTACATTTTTACATACAGCCCTGTGTTGTGCAGGAACTGCAGCATAGCTTTTGACTTCAGTTGATGGTTCTCACTGTGTCCAAATAAAGAAAAAATTTAAAAAACCTCAACTCCAAGTCCTAACAGTCTATCAAATAATAAATGCCTTTCTGCTCGATATTTTCTGCACTCAAGAAACACATGCTTTACTGTTTCAGGTGTCCCACACTCACACAACCCAGACACATGTTTTCCAACAATAAACAACAAGTGATTTAACCCACAGTGCCCCAGCCTTAATCTACACCATTTAACTGAATCCCTTCTGGAATAAAAAGTGCAGATACCTCTTTTTTTAACTTGGGATTGTAAAGAGAAATAGTGTCTTCCCCTGCTTTCTTTTTCCCACCCTCTCTGCCATTCCTTCATTAAACCCTCTTTAATTATTTCTCTCAGCTCCACTCTCCCCCGTGATATATGAACGTCTACTTCTCTACCCAAACTCTGTTTTGCGATCTGATCCACCTGCTCATTCCCCTCGACCCCAGCATGTCCAGGAACCCAGCTAAAGGAGATGTTTGACCTAAACCCAATTCTAAAAATCACAGTTAAAATCTCACTAATAATGTCAGGTCTAGCCTTAGATTTCCCCCCTCTTAAGGCTTCCAGAGCAGCTGCAGAGTCAGAGCAGATGATAGCCTCTCTAGGTCTGGTTTCCTCAACCCACCATAAAGCCCATAAGATTGCCATTAACTCTGACGTGAAAACCGAGCTCCCATTAGAGATGCGCCGACCAAACTTCACCCCAAGCTGCTCCACATACATTCCAAACCCAGCTTTCCCACTAACTGGATCTTTTGATCCATCTGTAAAAATAATCAAAATGTTGTCACTAATTGACTTTAAATATTCTGTTATTTTTGGAGTTGCCAGCTTCTTATCTTTTTCCTGTAGAGAACCAAGTTCAACACTGAGCTCGGGCAGCAGCCAATATGGCATAGGTAGACAGCTTGTATGTTCCGCTACACTTCCCTGATCCATACCCAGCCTCCTAGCCCACTGATTTATTTTAGCAAAGAATGTTTTATACTTATTATCCCCATCAGACTCTTGTAACAGACGCCTTGCTGAAAAAATTTGATGACACCCACTTAGTTTCACCCAGTACTGTAACCCTAACTTAATACGGCTTAACCATAAAGGCATTTCTCCCATTTCAATAAGCAGGGCAGGGACTGGGGAAGTTCTAAAGGCCCCACAGCAAAGCCTCAAAGCCCTGGCCTGCAGCACATCTAACCTTGACAGAGCTGATTTAGACGCAGACCCATACACAAAACACCCATAGTCAAGAGAAGATCTGATCATGGCCTGGCAAATCAAAAGCATTGATTCCCTGTCAGCGCCCCACTCACACCCAGCTAGACTTCTGATAACATTCACCACTTTTCCGCACTTCGACACAATTTTATTGATGTGCACAGCCCAAGTCATCCGCTCTTCAAACCAAATGCCCAAAAATTTGAAAACCTTTACCTTCTCCAGTGAAGACCCATACATTTGCAACCCAATATTAGGCAACTTCCTTTTAAAGCCAAATACCATATACTTAGACTTAGAGGCAGACATTTTGAAGCCCCACGTGTTCCCCCATTCCTCTACTGACACTAACACTCTCTGAGCCTGCTTTAAAATGAACTCAACATTGCGCCCTCTTTTCCAGATAGCCCCATCATCAGCAAACAAGGACAACCCAAACCCTCCCTCAATTTTACAGAAAATGTCATTAATCATTATGTTAAATAAAACCGGACTAATAACGCTTCCCTGTGGAGTACCATTCTCTATTTCTACACTCTTTGAGCTAACGCCACCCACCATGACTTGAATAGTTCTGTTCATTAAAAAGTCCCTAATCCAATTAAACATCCGCCCCCTCACTCCTAAGTCAAACATTTTAATCATTAAACCCTCCTTCCACAAAGAGTCATATGCCTTCTCAATATCTAAAAATACACAAACTGCACTTTCTCTATTGCTAAATGCCCTTTTAATATCCTGGTCTAAAACTGCAACCGACTCCATTGTGGACCTCCCATTTCGGAAACCATTTTGATAGTTCACAATGAGTCCTTTGGTCTCTAAAAAATACACTACCGTACTTTCCGTACTATAAGCCGCACTGGACTATAAGCCGCAGGTGTTATAATGTTTATTTACCATATGTAAGAGTTCGTGCACCGGGGGGATTGTCAGGAAAGAGATGGCTGCTTAAGGAAGCTCCCATATATTAACATTTCAACAAACAAGTTGCATATTTGCATAATGTACGTAAGTGTTACCATTTTGTGCAATAGTAGCTATTAGGGATGGGCACGAGTGTTTTTGCTACTCGTGTGATTGCTTGCATTCCTCGAGGATCAATCGATTCCTCGTTAAACTTTTTTCTATTTTTAGAACGCAACGCATCTGTCTACAGAACAACGGTTGACCGCAATAAAGCGCTCAATGCTTATGTCAAACAGTCACAGTTGCCATATGATATTAAGGATTTATTTTTCACAAGTTTAAAACACATTTTCCTAACTGAAAGTAATTAAATAAGCGGGCCACAATTTAAACCGATCGAGTAGGTCTGAGGTGGAGAGAGAAAAAACAGCATGGGCTGTAGTTGGCTGACAATCAAAATAGACATTTAAAATAAGAAGGGCAGCAAATACAATAACAATATTGTCCTACAATTTAAACACATAGATAGGCTAAATAACTCACCAAAGCAGTAGAAGTAGTAGTATATCCAACCGCGTAATGCTCACTCCTGTCCGTGACTAATTACCGCGACTAATTCCTCATTAACGGAACGTTACACCGGTCTGCTTTTGAATCTCAATCCTATATTCCACAATAAAGGCTTCTTAAATGTCGTTTGCTCGAATGTGCCCGAAGTCAGCCTGGCTTCTTTACGTGACTTTCCAAGTTTTCCAGCACCGCATTCAGCTCCGCGGTGCTGTGGAGACCACACACTGGCTGCGCTGCACGGAGGTGGCAGTTATTTGCGGTTTCTGTTTGACACAACGCTTAGTTTATTTAACTTGGATCAAAATATTTAATTTTGTTCAACTTTATATCCGTTTTGTGCCGTTTTGTACACGTATATAACATTTTAAAATAGGGGCGGCCCGCCGGCCGGCCTAAAGGCTACAAACACAAAAAAAATATATATATATTTTCCTCATCCACCAATCGAGATCCTTTGAAACGAGGAGTACTCGAGTACTCGATTACTAACGCCCATCCCTAGTAGCTACAGAATATATACTGTGCTGTGTAATAACAGGGTCGAAAAACGGGGAAAAAGTCGCGGCTTGTAGGCCGAAAAGTACGGTAATCTATTAGTGACAATTCTCTCCATAATTTTACATAGCACTGCTGTAAGTGCTATAGGACGGTATGAACTAGGGTCAGATGCCTCCTTGCCTGGCTTCAAGATAGGGACCACAACCGCATGTTTCCACTTCTTAGGCAAACGGCCCCCTGCCCACACAGTGTTAAACAAAGCCAAAATATCCTCGAGGACAACGTCATCCAGATGTTTAAATAACTCATACGACAGCCTATCCCTCCCTGGGGTAGTGTTCGCCCCCGACATAATTGCTTCCCTCAACTCTTTAATGGTGAAAAACAGATTTATTGGATATAGGCAAGGCAAGGCAAGGCAAGTTTATTTATATAGCACAATTCAGACACAAGGCCACTCAAAGTGCTTTACAGGGGCAAGATTAGAATACATAAAACACATTATAAAACATTTAAAAGCAAATAAAAGAAGCAAATAAAATGAAAAAAAACATGTAAAAGCAAATAAAATGAAAATTGCAGGTTAAAATGGAAACAAAAAAGTCTTCAGACTCGATTTAAAAGAGCTGAGAGTTGCAGCAGACCTCAAGTTCTCTGGGAGTTTGTTCCAGATTTTTGGTGCATAATAACTAAAAGCTGCTTCTCCTTGTTTAGTCCTAACTCTAGGGACTGTAAGTAGACCTGTCCCAGACGACCTAAGGGCTCTGGACGGTTCATAACGTATCAGCATATCAGTAATGTATTTTGGCCCTAAACCATTTAGTGCTTTATAAACCAACATCAGTATTTTGAGGGTAATGACTGGGGTAATGTGATCTACTTTTTTGGTCCTAGTGAGGACTCGAGCAGCAGCGTTCTGAATTAGCTGAATCTGTCTGATAGATTTTTTTGGAAGGCCAGCAAGGACACTGTTACAGTAGTCAAGTCTACTAAAGATAAATGCATGGACAAGTTTTTCGAAATCTTGCTGAGACATAAGCCCTTTAATTCTTGATATGTTTTTTAGGTGGTAGTAGGCTGATTTATTAATTGATTTTATGTGTTTCTTGAAATTCAAGTCGGAGTCTACAACAACACCAAGATTTCTGGCTTGGGGTGTGGTTTCTAACATAACGGATGTAAGCTGTGTGCTGACTTTTAATTGTTCATCTTTGGCACCAAAGACAATTACTTCAACCACTGATATACACCTCAGCATTCAGTGAGCTGACCGTGTTCAGGAGATCTTTAAAGTCCTGTTTCAACATTTCAGACTCCTGCTTTACAACATCATTTGACCCGATGTGCAGAATGATGTTCTTTACAGTTGTGTGTGAAGCAGCAATGTCCAGGATTCTTTTTTCTAAGTCAGATACCATATCATTTGGATAGCAGAGTACTTTAGTGGTATCAACACTAAACATGCTTTTCATATCTCTAACAGAAAAGTCTCCAACAATCAGATTTTCAGGCCCGGTTGTTAGCTTGGTTAGCCCGGTTGTTAGCTCTCTCTGTGGCTCTTGGCTTTCGGGCCTTACCTTGCGGTGTGAAGCTGCTGTGTTATCCAGGTCATCAGAGGGAAATTCAGGGACTTGTAACAGTGGGGTGAACCTATTTGACACTAGCACACTTGTTCTCTGGGGAAGTTTGTTGTTACGTCTCCCATTGGCAGCTATCCATGGCTGCGGCCTCCGGGGCACGGGGGTTGAGGAGGCACTGTGCCTAGGTGATAACGCAGGCCAGCTGTCCAGATCAGTCATCTCATGGTTATCCGTCCTCCCTTTTCCAATCTCTTTGGCTTTGCACCAAGACGATTCCAGGGAGGGTTATCACTGCCTTGAACACAGTCCTTCTGTTTCTTCGTAGCCTTGCCGGTGCAAGTTAGCTGTGCGTTAGCTCGATCTTGTCCACTGTTTCGAGTCACTGATAGAGTGGTGTCGTTCCCACATAGTCCATTCACTTCCACGTTCACTTCTATTCGATTCACTTTTGTTTCCAGTGCTGTAATCCTCTGTAGGAGTATTTGGTACTCCTCGTTTGATAAGGGAGGCATCTTGCTGCTAATTAGCTTTAGCTTAGCGCCTCACTTACAGTCACCACAGGCTTGTCCTGCTGGTAGGCCTCTTCACGTTCTGTTGAGGAGGTCGTATTTAAAAAAAAAAATAAAATTACAGTCCCATTGATTTGTATGTATCCAGGAGCTGCTGCTAAATTTATATTGACGAAAAAGAAGAATATAAGCAAAAAGTGGAAGAGGAGGAGAGAGCAAGCAGAAAAGCGTCTGCACAGTAGGAAAGCAGGAAGTTTACCTATATACATACATTATCTAAGCTCTCTATCAATTTCCCCTGATTAGCAGCCATCAACTCTGTCCTTTTCTCACACCTTTCAACTCCCAGGCTCCCTGAGCTGTGCACCTCTTGAAAACTTTCCACAAACATGTCAGCTTTATCTTTACTGGAGATTGCTACAGCCTCACCTTGCTGTAGCACAGGTATGGACCTACTTTTGTACACCCCTGACATTTTACGTACCGCTGACCATAGCTGTTTTACTGGGGTTTCAGGCCCTAGAGTACCACAGAAATTCCTCCAACTACATCTCTTTGCCTCTTTCATTACTTTTCTTGCCACTGCCCTTAGTCTCTTATATTCTATTACATTAACCATTATTGGATACTTTTTTAATCTTCTGTATGCCACATTCCTATTTCTGACAGCTTCATCACATTCTTTATTCCACCATGGAACCAGCACATGGGGCCTAGGTGCTTGCTTTAAAGGAATGGAGCAACGGGCAGCCTCATATAATGTCAAGCTAATGGCAGCATTCCAGTCATCTACAGAACCCTCACTGTCACCCTCTTCAATTAAGCTGCGAGCACGCTCCTGGAATTTCCCCCAATTGGCTTTACAGAAATTATATTTAGGAATCCTCACCTCCACTTCTCTCCTCACATCCCTCCCAAACCTACAAGTAATTGGGTAATGATCACTACCCAGAGTGTTTCCTTCCATTACATCCCATTCACCGACTCTTGCTAAACTTGAAGAGGCAACTGATAAATCTATGTGACTACATTTATTTCTCATAACATCATACCTAGTTGGCCTTGCATCACTTAGTACTACCAAACCATACTTATCCAAAAAATCTTCTACTACCACACCATTACTATCTATATGATAACTTCCCCATAATGGATTATGTGCATTAAAATCTCCAACCCATATAACAGGACACCTTATCTTATCCATTATTTCGTCAAAGTCTGACACTAACAAAGGTTTACAGGGGTTATAATAATTTAACACAGTTATAGGATTGTGATGACTCCAAACTTCCACAGCCAAGCATTCACTACAAGAAGAAACCTCAAGTTTTCTATATTGCACTCCACTCCTAACAAAAGTTGCACAACCCCCACCTGATCTATCAGGCCTATCTAATCTCAAGCAATCATATCCTGGGATGACAAAATCCAGACAGGGCTTTAGCCATGTTTCTTGCACACATATTAACTCTGGTGGCTCTTTAAGTTCACCCACACATTTCTTTAACTCCTGGCCATTCGCGATCAAACTCCGGGCATTCCACTGAAAAATACACAACATTAAAACGTTAAGGAACCACAAAGCCATCGCTTATATCTTCCATACTGCTGGCCCTCGACAACTGTGACGTGTTAATGTCCCGATTCTCCGTCATGTATTGGTGTAATCTTTCTGGCATCTGCTTTGTACCAAGGAACCTTTCAGCTGCCCCCACCACTAGCTTGATGATGTCTGACCTGTTGGCTGTCTTTTGAGCTCCCACTAACACATCAGCAATGCAAGACAAGAACAACTCCTTATTAAATATCAGCATGCCAGAGAGAGATTCCGGCAACAGTTTTGATACATTTCGCTGGCTCCCAGTCACTACTTCCCTAGCACCGGAAACTGTGCGTTCTCTCGCCACTTTTTGCACTGCCTCTGCCCTCTGCATATGACAGCTGATCCTTTTCCCTCACAGCCTGCACCCGCCTAGCCTGAACTGAATGCACACACCCCCTGAATGCTGCTGCATGATTCTCACCACAATTAGGACACTTCGGATTATCTGTCTCACAATTTTGGATAGCATGATCCCCACCACATTTTGCGCACCTTCTTTTCCCTCGACAAGACCCGGCCACATGCCCAAAACGCTGACAATTATAGCAGCGTAGCGGTGGCCTGATATACTCTCTTACCTGGTAAGCCATACTACCTGAAAACACTCTTTGTGGCAGCTCCCTATCCGTGAATGTTAGCAGAACCGGTGGATCCCCATCGGCTCCCTCCCTGCGCCTAAACCTCACCACCTCCGTTACCTGACCACCCTTAACATTCTCCAGGATGTCCCTCTCCGACAAGCCAGAAAACACCCCATACACAACTCCCCTGAGCCCTTGTTGACTTACTTTCGGAACCACAACCTTCACCTTAACCACCAACTTCCCCACCGCCCGAGCATCATTGTATTGTTTCTCATCTCTACAGCAGACCCTAAGAACTCCATTGTACAATAACTTGGCATGGAAATCCTTGCCTATCTGACTCTCTAAAGTGGTTGTTATTTTTAATGGACTGATTGATTTAAATCCCGGATCAGCCCCTTTTACTTTATACAACACAACAAACTCTTCACTTGCCCCAGCTCTCCTCACTTTACTTCCCTCATCTCCTGACATTTCAGGCCTTTCACTTGAAGCCCCTCTCTTACCTACTCCCTTTTCCCGACCCACTGTGTGCCAACTACCACCCTGAACCCCCCCTCTCACAGAAGCCATGGGCTTCAAAACCATGGACATATAAAGAAATGGACACCGTATTGAAACATGGCGCCCATTCATTCCTATGAAAGCTGCTCATAGGCGCAGAGAAGCAACAAGGAAGTATAATCCGGAAATTCCATACGGCCCAAAGCATGACGTAGCATCGACGTAGCTGCATTATGGACCTATCAAGAAAGAGGGCGGCAAGCGTAGCGGACTGGAGGCGGGAGTAGAATCATTCTCGTTCTGTAGCATCTAGCCTGGCGAAAACAAACTGAAAGCCGTTAAAAGCCGTTGGGCTAATAAAACGCTTGAGGTGGCGTTTTGAAATGAGAAAACTTCAGTTTTAATAGTATATGGTCTAAAGATAAGTATGAGCCTATGATTGATATCCAGAAAAATTTTGCAGAGACACAATCTTGTTCGCCGCTTGTACTGTGTGGACAGGGAAATCTGCCTACGGGCCGTATGAAAATAAGCTCCACCCCTCACCATGCAATACTAATGGGTTGGCCACATGTCCATGCTGGTTGCTCGGAGAAGGCACAGTCCTGGGGGCCTGTTCAAAACCCCTTAATTTTTTTCTTTTTTTCTTCTTCTATACTAGCCCTATTCTTAATGAAAGAAACAAAAAGTAGAAAAAAGAAAAAGGTGAGAAAGCAAAACAAAAGACACGCATGGAACTCAGCAGTCGCTACACACACCACGTCCGAATTCGACCCGTGAGGTTAAAATTGGTTCCCAGTATTTAGTTTGTTTTCATATGTCTGTTTTCCTGGTTTCCTTTCTAAAGGCTGTTACATACTCCGCGAGAAGAAAGAACAAAGTTCTCGGTGACAGAGCTGCGAGAAGTTATTTCTGGTCTGACATTACATACTTCACGAGAACTCAACTGCCGAACTCCTCACCGCGGCGCATTGTTACCATGGTAATTTACTCAGTAGCGCCAGCTGATTTCACTTCGCTTTCCTCATTGACTTCAGACTGACCAATCACACAATAGTTCTCGGACAAGCTGCGAGAAGAAAGTTCGGCCCGGGTGATGTGTCGAGAACAAGCTGCGAGAACAGCTAAACAAGAGCTGAGAGAAGAAAATGACGTCATTTTCTTCTCGCAGCTCTGTCACCGAGAACTTTGTTCTTTCTTCTTGCGGAGTATGTAACAGCCTTTACTTTCATGTCATTTCAGACCCGGCCACTCCCTCCTGCTCTGCACTCCCTGTTAATTGCATTCACCTGGCTCGCCCTTACTCACCTGCTCCCCATCTGCTAATCAGCCCCTCAGTTTATATACCAGTCCATTTCCCTCAGTCACTTGCCAGATTGTCCTAGTGTCAAACCTAGCGCTCCAGCATTCAGATATCATCCTGTGTTCCGATCCTGCCTGTTCGTGTTTCAACCTGTCTTTTGGACTTTTGCTTTGGATTACACTTTTGCCTGCCCCAACTGGACTTGTTGCCACGCTGTTTTACTACCTGGTTTGTCATCCACTTCCTATTAAACTTTGTTGCTGCACCTGAACTGTTTTGTGTCTTGCAATTGGGTTCTTGTCTGTCTTTTTCCTGAAACCCTGACAGTACAATCTGGCCAAAAATGAACCCAGCAGACACACACTTTGCACTGGAGTTGAGGGAGGTGACGTATATTCTCACCTGCCTAAAGAATGACTTGCGGTGGACTGTGTGGAGAGAGCGGAGGTCCTTTCGTCAGCCCGCAAGGAGGTTGGGTCTAGACCTTGGCTGCGTAAATTGCTGCCTGACTGGGCAGAGGAATTTATTAGCACACCATCCCAAACCTCCAGCAACAAGCTTCAGCCTCCGGCCTCCAGCAGCAAGCTCCAGCCTCCGGCCTCCAGCAAAAAGCTCCAGCCTCCAGCAACAAGCTCCAGCCCCAGGCTTCCAGCAACAAGCTCCAGCCCCTGGCTTCCAGCAACAAGCTTCAGGCCCCGAGCCCCAGCAACCAGCACGCTAGTCACCTGCCCCAGCACGCTAGCAACCAGCCCCAGCACGCTAGCCACCTGCCCCAGGACGCTAGCCACCAGCGCCAGCACGCTAGCCACCTTCCCCAGCATGCTAGCCACCTGCCCCAGCACGCTAGCCACTTGCCCCAGCACGCTAGCCACCTGCCCCAGCATGCTAGCCACCTGCCCCAGCACGCTAGCTACCTGCCCCAGCACGCTAGCTACCAGCCCCAGCACGCTAGCTACCAGCCCCAGCACGCTAGCTACCAGCCCCAGCACGCTAGCTACCAGCTCCAGAAGGCAACCACAAGAGCCCCAGCATTCCAGCTACCAGCCTCCTCCTGCTCGCGGACTATTAGAGTGGGGCTGTGGAGTTTGGAGTGCCATCCATCTCCTCAGAACTCTCCAGCTTCTGAGCTGACTCTGGCCCCCGAACATGTTACTGTGACAGAGAAAGAACCAGAACCAACTCCAGAACCTGAGGTCCTTCCTGAACCAGAGCCGGTACCTGAAGTCCATGAGATGATTCTCGAGCCCCTAGTAGAGACCGTGGTTGAACCTGAGCTGATCTCTGGACCCTCAGTTGAGCCCTCTACACGTCATGATGAGGGGGTCCGGTCTCCACCTCCTGATGGGGGGGGCCCGCCCTCCAGGCCTGCCAGGGGAGGCCTGCCTCCTCCTCCGTTCCTGTCCGAGGGGCCTCCTCCTCCGTTCCTGTCCGAGGGGCCTCCTCCTCCGTTCCTGTCCGAGGGGCCTCCTCCTCCGTTCCTGTCCGAGGGGTCTCCTCCTCCGTTCCTGTCCGAGGGGCCTCCTCCTCTGTTCCTGTCCGAGGGGTCTCCTCCTCCCGAGGGGTATCCTCCTCCGTTCCTGCCCGAGGGGCCCAGCTCCCTGTTGCCGCCCGAGGGGCCCAGCCCCCCTTGTCCCTGCCCGAGGGGCCCAGCCCCCTGTCCCTGCCCGAGGGATTTCGCCCCCTGCTCCTGCCTGAGGGGGACCGCCCTTCGCTCCTGCCTGACGGGGACCGCCCTCTGCCTTGCCTTCCTCCGAAAGCGGTCCGCCCCCGTCACGGTGGCCGCTGGCGTCCTTGGGGGTTCCACCTAGGCCGTTCTGCAGAGGGGGTCTGCCTTCGCCGTGGCCGGCCGCCTGAGTGGTTCTGCCTTCGACGGTCTCCTGCGGGGGTCCGTCGATGCCGGCTACCTGTGGGTCTTCGCCGATGCCGGGCTTCAGAAGGGTTCCATCGTCCTCGTCGAGGCCGGCCTCCAGAAAGGGTTCATCGCCTTCATCTTCGTCGCTGCAGGCCTCCAGAGGGACGGAGCCCTCACCGACCAGGCCGTCCGCCTGAAGCTCCCTGCCGTGTCCCTGCTTGCCCCCGAGGCCGTCCGCCTGAAGCTCCCTGCCGTGCCCTGGAACGAACACTGGCTGTGTAACAACAATATGAACACCACACAAGGGTTAACAGGATGAGTCAAATGGATGGCTCTTTTTAAATATGTGGTCACATTTTCAATTTCTTCCACGGTTTTCTAGAAACAAGGGGTGGCACAACTTCCCCACCGGCACAACTTAGGTCACTCTCCCCTATAGTGTGCACGTTTCATACCTTCGATCTCTTCGTCACCCGCTCTGCATGTAATGGGCAAATTAAATTGTTCGGGGATACCGAAAGTAGTATCCAATCAGAAGAAAGACACTCTACAAACCGGCACCCGTCTCACTGCCAGTGCACCCGCAGAGCAACAGATGGGTGAATGTTTATTCGCCTACAATGGCGGAGCAGGTAAAAATCCTTCCCAATGTCTGTTTTGATGGTTTTATCATGTTTTATCACACTATGGATCTGAGATGATGCTAGATAACTCGCTGCTTGAAGACCGCAGTGCATCAATGTGGTGACGTAGGGACGAGCGAGGGGACTGCTAACTGCAGTAACTAACAGGAAGTTAGCTAAACTGACCATTCCGCTTACAGCACCTTTTACTATAAGTGTTAAATCGCTCTTTATTCATACAGTGATCACTTACATAGTGTGCGTGTTTCATAAAGCCGATCTCTCAGTCACCCGCTCTGCATGTTATCAGCAAATAAACTTTTCGGGGACAGATGGGTGAATGTTTATGCGCCTACAATGGCGGAGCAGGTAAAGATCCTTCCCCTAGTCTGTTTTGATGGTTTTTATCATGTTTTATCACTCTTACTTATCTGACATGATGCTAGATAACTCGCTGCTTGAAGACCGCAGTGCATAGATGTGGTGACAAGGAGGGGACTGCTAACTGCAGTCACTGACAGGAAGTTAGCTAAACTGACCATTCCGCTTACTGAACCTTTAATGCATTGTTCTTTCTTTAAAACTACTGTGAGTTTCATTATAAATACTATTTATACATAGGGGAGAGTGGCCTAAGTTGTGCCACTTTTTACTCAAAGTGACTTTAAAGTGAGTCCTTGACAGTAAAGTCTCCAACTCAAATATGTACATATATTTCAGGGGGGTTGAGCTTCCCTGGCAATAAAAACTTTGGATCTGGAATAAACTGTTGAAGAAATATAGCTTTCGGAAAAAAAGTTGTCTTGTGGCACAACTTGCCCCCGGTGTGGTGTAAGTTGTGCCGTTGGAGAGTAATACCATGGTGTGAATTGTGCCATTGATATATCTCATAAACTGTAATGCAAGACAAATCCATAAGACAATTACTTATTTAAGGTTTATTTAAAGTAAATAAAGTAAATATTTTACAAAGATTGAAGGACAGTTTTCTTAAACAAGGCCTACCAGATCTAATGGTTTTACCTGCAAAGCTCACAATGGCAAAGTCACCATCATCATCTTTATGGCCATCTGAACTTTCATCAGTGGTGTTGTTAAGTGGAATGGAGATGTCAGTCTCTTCTGAGCTACTGTAGACAATAACTTTATTTTGGTGACCAGCGTAAACAGCCATGCCAATGGCACAACTCTCACAAATGTACTTTGCACTAGCTGCTCCGCCCTTGTAGAACCAACTGCCACCTGGCATATGCGATTCCCCCTCCATTTCTGCCTTCAAGGCTCAAAACCCATCTGTACTTCCTGGTTTATCCTCCTCATTAACTATCTTACCTCTGCACTACTATCTTTGTGTATATGTGGATGTATGGGCTTTATGTCTTTTATTTTTGTTATTGTTATTTCATTGTTTAACTACCGAATGCACTATGTACAGCACTTTGGACAGTGCAAACTGTTATACATGTGCTTTTATAAATACATTTTACTTACTTACAACTCACCTAGGCCCTCTGGCACAAATCACCCCAACCCCAGAATTTTGGATAATAAGCATGATGCAGCAGTTTAGCGCTGACATCGTGCTAACTATATAGACACAAAGTGTAGCATACTAAAGCACTAAAACATGTGTCAAATGTTTTCAAACGTGTCTATAATTGTTCAGACACAATAATCAAATAACCTTGATCATGGAAATTTTACTTTTAGAGGCAAAAAATAGTTTTTTGAGCTTAAATGTGCGTATATCTTATTCCATGTTTCTCCCTTCTTTACAGGATGAGTTAAATGGATGGCTCTTCTGAAATATGCGGTCACATTTCCAATTTCTTCTATGGTTTTCTAGAAACAAGGCGTGGCACAACTTCCTCACCGGCACAACTTAGGCCACTCTCCCCTACATACATTTGTTTATACTTTTTCTGCTTTCAATATTAGTAGGTTATGTATGTACAGTACATAAACTATATACATATATATATATATTAACTGTATTTCCGTATGTGTACGGATCATTTTAGACACAAATTGTCTGAATGAACTGCTACAATAAATATTATAGTGTCAAAAACATGACCGTCAACATGAGACACAAACAGAGCTTAATTCCAATTATATCATTCACAAATACTCCCTTTACAATATCAATTATTTTGTTAAACGTGATGATTGTTTAGACAGTATGGGAATCAACCTTTACATCCCACATACCTGTACATTAATATGTGATATGTTTTTTTATTACACTAGTGTGACACAGGAATGCTGCTTCTGCAGAGTACCTGGAAGTATGAGAGTGCAGGATTCATTAATAAACTCAAAAAAACGAATTCCCAAATTATTATGGGGTTTGGAATGGGAATGGTATACATTAGTAATATTGTCCTTAGTTGGTTTAAGTGTTGCAGGATCCTTCACAATAAGGCATATCTACCTCCTGGTTAGACTGACAGGTTTTTATTGATTTCATTGATCTTGCATGTCTTCTCCCTCTCCACACCTAACACAACATTAGTTTGTTTTGATTCAAGTACCTTCTACTTAAAAGTAAAGCCATTGGCTGAAGTCTGAATTGTGTCAAAAGATAGAATATAGAAAACATTAACAGAGATACTGTTAAACACAGTCAGTCCAGATGTATTTGTTGAAAGTGATACTTACAGGTTGGCATTTGCTCTGCTGGAACGTCAGGCTGACACATCATTGCACACTTCCCAGAGCATTCATCTGAATCAGTTTCCAGATATTCATATCCCTAAGAAAAGTGGAGGGGGGAATTCAAGTTCAGTCAGTAAACCCATTCTGAGGAAAACAATTTGCATTCTGTGTGTATAGTTATCTACTTTATTATTTGATAGGGGCAGAGCATGTGAATTTACATCAATATTAAAAATAAAAGAGGTTAACATGCCGAAGTTATCAGAAATGCTAGTTAATATCCGTAATCCCTAGGCAGGTGATTAAAACCAATACAGTCTCACTCCTAGAACGTCAAAGTGCGACTGTGGGCCAGGGCCTCTTACCGTCCGTCACTGACGTGAAATCAGACTTTGCCGCCGTCTGAAGACGGATTGGGGGTTCAATTCACTACAATGTAATGCCACCCGGGCGCTATTCATTTCCATTGGACGGATACATGTCACGTGACTTTCAAGTTTCTCCTGGAGAAAATGAAATCCAAGCTGTGATGTGCCTGTATGGTACCTCACGGTCCGCTTTAGTGGCGGCCCTGGTGCTAATACTCCTGACTTATGAATCCCAAACTATTATAAATAGACCAGAATTGGGTTCCTCTGCTCTTGTAAAGGTGTGACATGTGACATGCGTTCCCAGGCCTTGGGAGTTTATATTGCTTAATCTGAATGTTTTGCTGGATTAGTTTGGTTGACAAACCCAGGGGCGGTGCAGTTTGTTAGAGGCGTGCTGGGCACACCTAACCCTACAGCCCCACCAAAAGCTACAATACGCCTTTGGGCACTCAGGTCGCTCCTGGCGCGCTGCCAGCATCTCCAGCAGTAGCTAGCAGGGGGCGGGATGCTCGAGCAGCGCTGCAGACATCTCACCCGGTGTGTGAATAGTCTGTCAGGTTTGCAGAAGCTATGCAGAACCAGGGCTGATAAAATACACGATTTTTCACATTTTGACTGCATATTACTTGTACAAAGGCACATTCATTTAGTCTTCAATTAAATAAAATCACATTGGGATTCATTTCCTCTTTTGAGTTTCTTCCTTCTTTCATTGGCCGCTGCTTCAACGATATCAATGCTCATTTGCAAAAAGTTCTTCTCTGCTCAACTTTCAATAGACGCTTTGGAAGCTCAGATGGCTGTAAACATGCTGCTTGCCACCGCTGATGCTGCTGACGCTCTTGCACGAGAGTGTACATTGAAAATGAATGGCAGCTGCCTGCCAGTGTCGCTCACGTCGTTATGGTGGGGCTGTAGGGTTAGGCTGACATGTTGCTGTCTTTTATTGGTCTCCTGACAGATGCAGATGAAATCCTGAGGAAATGCTCATGTACACAAGAAAACTTTCCAATCAATCAAATACTTGACTTCACAGGTGGCTATTCTGCAGGACCTTATAGCTTTTAAGCTTTGTTTGATTTGCGTTAACAGAATAAATAAACAATAATAAAAAAAAAGAAACATACAGTAAATCTACTGTATAATAATGTATGCTAGGTGCAAAACAATTAAATAAGATTAATAAATTATTGACCTGATTCCACTGATCACTGCATTTAAGATAAAACAATTAGGGGTTGCTAAACACACTGTTTGGTTTCCCCAGTGCAGACAAACCCCAGCCTGAGCGCTGGCAGAAGAAAAATCTGAAAATATTTGGACTGCTGGGGTTGAAACATCCCTTAGCAAAGGAAAATTCAAGATGAGATCTCCTAGACAAAAAGGAGCATGATCACACAATAATTGCTGTTCAGATTTGAACCAGTTCAAGAAGACTAAGTACCAAGCTCTCCCTTAACTGCAGTGGAGCAGTGAAATAGCACTTTTGTAAAGTTAAATGCTGTAACCAAAACGGAAACTGATTTAATACAGTATACCTTGCATAAATCTATTGCTTGTATATGTATGCTTTGGTGCAGACAACAGGTGCAATGGAGAAGCAAATCCAAAACAACCCCCAAAAAGGGAATGGTTTTGCACATGGTGTCCACAGACAAAGGCTCTCTTTCCCTTTCACTATTGGTTGCATGAGGCAGTATCTGCAGACCACTCAGGTTGCACTGGTATGATCACTATATACCTTTTTTCACAAAATACATTTTGTCATATACAGGCATGCAAACTCGTCACCTTTTGGTGAAATTCACCTTTTTGAAAACAAAATTGGCCACTTGTGTGATTCGTGGAGATCCGTTGAGAAAATATTTTTTTTTTGGGGGGGGGGGGGGGGGGGGGGTCCGATGGCCGGCCATGGCCGTTGCACACGGGAGTCCTTGTCGCGGCTGCTTATACATTCAATGGAGAGGCGAGCGGGCAGAGAGATGGAGAAGCGAGCGGGCAGAGAGAAGGTGCAGCGTTCTGTCAGGCGGCACAACAAGCGGGCGCACTCCCTTTGAACTTTCGCTTCCGTGCTGCTCGTCAAACGCATGCGGGCGCTCGTGGGATCCTCCGCCCGTCACTTCACACGGGGAGCCCAACGCGAAGCCGCGCGGCCAGCTGACAGCGCGAGCGGAAAGTCGCCTACCATCTGAAACGGCCTAGCGCGAGCCCAGAGACGAGAATTTTTCGCCAGTTGTGTTGATACATTGTATTGATATAGCCGAAAGAAGTCCCGACGGAGTCGACTGGAAAGCCCAAAAAATACATGACTGAAGTAAGAGTACAAATTAGAGGGAAAAAAAAGTTACATTCTGTTAACGTTATAGGCCTACATGTAGTCTATAGATAATTAGCCAGACATTCAGTCAGTGACAGACAGTTCCAACAATACCAAGGCAAAGAAACCGAACAGCTGATTTTTATACCATAAGGAGGCAGAAAATAATTCAAAAATGTTGCGCCAACTAATGCATTCTCAATGGAGAGGCGAGCGGGGCTGGGCAGAGAGAAAGCGCAGCGGGCAGGGGCGGTCTCAACAATCTCGGGGCCCGTTTCAAGACCCAGTGTGGGGCCCCCACTTTTTTTTTTTTTTTTTTAATAAATAATGCTTGTGCATGCTCCCCGCGAAAATAGAAAAAAAGATTGTGGAAACCATTTGGTTCATATACGGATTATGAGATAATGGGCCCAGAATGCATTTTTTTCTTCCGGGGGAGCATTCCCCCGGACCCCCCTACAAGGTCCAGGGTTCTCACCTCAGTCTCCTTATATATCCTACTGTAAAAAGCACTGTAGGTGTTTATGGTTATTATAGGTCATTAGACTGGTCAGTCTGAACTGGTAGCCTAATAATGGCCGATCCCTCCGCCCCAAACATCAAGTGTCCCTTTTTTTCTTAAATCCAAGGTGGCAACCCTAGTGCCTACTCGGTTTATGTGAATCACTTTTTAAATAAATTCACAGAGTTTGCCAACCGTTGTTTTACAGCCATTTGCATTGATTTATGCGCATGCTGGTTAACGGCCGCGGTTGGCGGATTGTCACTGCAGATTAACATCCAGACCCCCCTACCGGTGTTTGTTTTCGGACTTCTCACCTTTTTCATGGCTTATGAGTTTGCATGCCTGCATATACTAAACACATCACAGCTGCTTGCTGCTGGTTTACTGAGACACTTGAACGGAACAAAGCCATTGTTAATGTTATCTGTAACACATGGCTTTCTTTATGGCAAGTCAAAATGTCTGCAGTGACACTACAATTTAATTTATTTTTGATTGAATTCTACAGTTTAATGAAAGTATGTATAACGTGTAATAACAGTATATTAGCAACAGGAAAAACTATAAAAAAATATATAAATACTCAATCTGGTTTTCTATTTTGAATTTGGTCAATTGCATTACCTTTAAGTCTGTTATTTTAATAATGTGCCCAAGTACAAGCCAGTACTGTACAGCACTGAGCCATATGATACAGAGGTTGACGATATATGATACATTTTATCTTTAAGAAAATGGTTGGATGTATTGATAAAAAGCACATAGGCCTACTCTGTTTTTGAAATCTGAATACATGACATTTAAAGGTCACATATTATGCTAAATGCACTTTTTAAATGTGTTCTAACATATCCATGGGTCCACGGTGTGCCTAGAGACTGCCAAAATATTTAAAAAAATAACACTCTCCTTTTCTCACTCTCCCCCTTTCTGAAACCACCACCCCTCCCCCACCCAATATACTCCAGTCAGAATTCTCCCCTCTTCTGACCTCACAAACTGGAAAGCCAGAAGCTTCCACTGTGCAGCCCACACCCCTATTTCTTATTGGTCCACGGCCTTGACAGACAGAGGGCGAGGCGTATCTGGCTTCGCTTCCGGACAGGGGGCGGGGGGAGCTCAAAGATTGTATATTTACGAGGGGAGCTGCAGCTCTTTTTTAAAAAATAGGCCATTGTGAGATTAGCTGAACATCAGCATTGTACAATAAATTATCTGAAAGTTTTTTTCAGCAAACAATTAAAGCTCCCATATTATACACTTTTCGGTACTATTATACACCATATTATATGGTCTTAGTGGTCACTAATACGTTTTTCTTTAATTGTTTGCTGAAAAAAACTTTCAGATAATTTATTGTACTATGCTGAAGTTCAGCTAATCTCACAATGGCCTATTTTTTAAAAAGAGCTGCAGCTCCCCTCGTAAATATACAATCTTTGCGCTGCCCCCGCCCCCTGTCCGGAAGCGAAGCCAGATACGCCTCGCCCTCTGTCTGTCAGGGCCGTGGACCAATAAGAAATAGGGGTGTGGGCTGCACAGTGGAAGCTTCTGGCTTTCCAGTTTGTGAGGTCAGAAAAGGGGAAAATTCTGACTGGAGTATATTGGGTGGGGGAGGGGTGGTGGTTTCAGAAAGGGGGATTGTGAGAAAAGGAGAGTGTTATTTTTAAAAATATTTTGGCAGTCTCTAGGCACACTGTGGACCCATGGATATGTTAGAACACATTTAAAAAGTGCATTTAGCATAATATGTGACCTTTAAAGAAAAACGTATTAGGGACCACTAAGACCATATAATATGGTGTATAATAGAACCAAAAAGTGTATAATATGGGAGCTTTAAAAGTATGGACATGCATGAAATACCCTTAAATTTGCGTTTCATTTTCAATTGACCTAAGTTTTAAAGTTTAACAAAGCCCTTCTTTTTTTTCAATACCCCCAATTTTTTTAAGCCCGAAAACCAGTTTGCAAAGGTTAATTGTGGTTTAATTTTCTCTGTGATATGTTTGGATGAGATTGATCAATACAGTTTTGAGAAGATATACACTTTATCTATCAAGAATGATTCACAAAGTCACACTCATTTCATGAGAATAGGTAAAAAAAATGTTTTTCAAACTTTAGATGACGTGCAATTCAAAACCAAAACAAAGCAATCACTGAATCGAAGTTTAAACCAAAATGTTTTATTGAATAAAGCTTCAAACAAAAATGTAATCGTCTTGATCACTATACATTGGAACAAACATTTGTGTTTAAAACACTGTCCCGCTTCCCCGTCTCACTCTCCCTTGTGTCACATTCCCACAGGTGAATTAAATAAATGAATGCAATAATAACACTGTTCTACAGGGGGAGCCACACAGAATACAAACTCAAAACTATATCAATTATTATTATTTACATTCCATTATGTCCATATTTCCATTACGGCTCCAACATACCAGCCCCAAATTGTTGACGCGGTAGCAAGACAATTAATCAATAAGGAGTCAAAAGCCAACAATTTCATAAATTGACAAACATGGCATACATTTCATAGCCCATCAGAGTCTATAGATCATAATTCCTTGTAACCCATTGTTCTTTATAGTCCAATTTTTGGAAAGAAAAAGGTAATCCTTGGAATAAAAAAGTAATCCTTAGGAAAAAGTAATCCTTGGAACAAAAAAGTAATCCTCAGAAAGGAGGGGTTCAAAAGTCAAGGAAATGTATGGGAAATGAGAAACTCTTCGGGGGAATATATGCATGTGTCCTGGTGTGTGTTAGCCTGGCACCGCCCGCCTACGTGCTTCCGCTCAATTTTCATATCCCTTCCGTAGTCAGTCTGGGCCTGCGGTATATCTTTTATATATACCGCAGGCCCATATATATTTTCTCCGTCCAGATTATTCACGGTCCAATCAGTGAACAGTTGAGAAAAATTATGTTGAGTTTCAGTTGTAGTCAGAAGCCGGCGCATGACATACCCCAAGTGAAAACATAGGGGTGTAGGGGTAAGTAGATTTTTTAAAAGTAAACTTAATATATTTAAAGTGTGTTTCTGAGCAATATAAATTAAGTTGGGTTAAATTGAAACAACTTAAGTTATACTTAAGTAGTGCTTCAACATAATTTAAGTGTATTTCTTACCTCATTTGCATACCAAAATAGTACAACTTATTTTGTACTTAAGTATAATATTTAAGTATACTTTTGAATATACGCTTCATGTGGTAACCATAGGTAAGATATTACCTTCTATGCCTGACAACGCCACCTCTAATTTGATGGGCAGGAGGAACCCTTTTACATTAGCTATGAGTGTGTCATTTTTACCGATGTATCTTCCCCTAACATGAACAATGAATGGGAGGCATGAATTGGTGCAAAAATATATCTTATTTATTGAAGTAGACTAGATTAAAACCATCTTAAGTCTCAGATGACAGTTTACTCTCCTTTTGGTATAAAAAGGTCTGGTCCACACGTGCACGCTGACTAGCCACTGTGGAGGACAAAAGAAATGAAAGCAACAAAAGCCAACACCAAACAAAAGGGAAAATGCATGCATCTACAAAATATGTTACACAAGAAGTAAATAATAAAAATTTGCATTTAACAATACATACAGTGTCAAACCGTGCAGTCCCACCACAGAAAGCTTAGACATGTGTTGCCACGGGAGAGTAATCTGAGTTACACAATTCTAGCCATAAGAGCTACTGATGGGTTCTACCAAAATAAAACAGACAAACATAAATAAAATATAAAACAGTAGAAAACAGTGGCTGGCCTGGGGCCTGTTTCAGGTAGCTGGTTTTACATACTCTGGGTTTAACCCTGCGCTATGAGTTGGTAAACTCAGAGCGCAGGGTTGATAAGCAATTCTGGGTTTTCGGTTTCAGAACAGGTGATCCACGTTGGGTTAATTAACTCTGAGCATGTTCACTCTGGGTTGAGGGCGTGCCTGTTGACTATAAAGAGCCATCATCAATGGATCTCTGATAACATGATCAAACATGGAAACTAAGCGCCGATCCTCCTACTTCTCCCCCAGGGAATTGGACATTCTTATGTCATCTTATGACGAACATACTGAAATTTTCAACAAAAAAAGTAATACCGCGGCGGCAGCAAGAGCGCGAGAGAGAGCTTGGCAGGAAATTGCGTGTCAATGCGTGAGTATTAATAAAATAAAATAAAATAAAATAAGAGGAAAGTTTAATATATTCCACTTATTCAATATGTAAATTGTGTGTGTGTGTGTGTGTGTGTGTGTGTGTGTGTGTGTGTGTGTGTGTGTGTGTGTGTGTGTCAATTTACGCAGGAACAACCTAAGTAACCCTAAGAGGACTTGGCAGCAGATGAAAATGAAATATAAAAATATAGTTCAAACAGGTAAACTAATGTTTAATTGAAATCAAATCAATTGTGCTGTTTTGCCTGCTCTACCTAATTGAACAGATATAATCAACATGTGATGGGCCTATATTCAAGCAGTAAATGTAAGTAGTACATTTCTCAGCCACTCCAACACTGCCAATATATAGGATTTAGATATATTTGAAGGCTACACCTAGGCAAAATGCATTATATATATATATATATATATATATATATATATATATATATATATATATATTAGTGGTGGGCCGATAACGGCGTTAACGTGCTGCGTTAACGCCAGACTCTTATCGGCGATAAAAAAAATATCGCCGTTAATCTCTTGTTCCTCTTATTTTAGCGCGGATGTATACCTGGCCGAATTGCACTGTAGTGCACGAGTCAGAACGAGTCTGACTTCGCACCTGTGTAGCCTACCACATCAAACGTAACGTGCTGACATGGATGCAGCTAGGAAGCCGCCGGGTTTGCTTCAGGGAAAATGTATTTTTAAGAAGCTTCCCAATGGAAACCTCGACAAGACCAAGGTTGTTTGCACCTTGTGCAATGCGGAATTGGTTTACTGTAGGAGTTCTAACAGTTTGTGCTCTCGGAAGCGGCCGGGGCATGCGTGTGTGCAATGGGAGAGCTTTGTGTGGAGAGAAAAAAAAGAGGCAAGGGAAATCGCCAAAGCCAATGCATAGCCTCGACTCATTAAAGGTTGAAAATCACTGAATTACACAACATGTAGGCTAGCCTATGGCTTAAGGCTATGGAAATCATTATGGAAACAATATTTTTTTTTATCAGTGATAGCTCAGCTGATCTCGTTGCTATAGAGACCACGTCCGTCCGCTTTGTTTGACAACTGACAGAGCTGCCAAGTCTCACCCTTTTGGCCGTGAGACACACTCATATCAACCAGCTCACACTCTCACACGCTAGCTTACAACTCAAATTTCTCACGCGGAGAAGTTAATCCCCAAAATAACGATTGTTTTGCGGGACTTTTATTTTGACAGTCTTATATTGAAAAGCTAACGGACATGAGTTCCGTGACATCCTCTTTCTGCACGCAAGTTAACTTGATGCATTAGGTGTGCACCTGCAGAGGAGATGAGCCCCTGGTCTGATGCGCCACCTGGCTTGAGAAACACGTTCTCAAAGACTTACTTTGAGTCATTATTTAGGGAGCACACACATATTATGAATGAATTCAAATGAGACATTTTAATCTAGATTAATTCCAAAATTAATCTAGATTAAAAAAATTAATCTATGCCCACCTCTAATATATATATATATACATACATACATATGTGTATATATATATATATATATATATATATATATATATATATATATATATATATATATATATATACATACATATGTGTGTGTATATATACATATGTGTGTGTCTTCAAAATAGCGCTTACTGAATATTAGGGTTTTTAATATGTTAGGGTAACATTTTCCTCCTCCTTGTTAGCAAATCGAAAAAAAGCAGAGGCCCGGAAGACTGGAGGGGGTCCACCACCTGCAGCCCTCACAGAGGCTGAGGAGATGGCCCTCAGCCAACAGAGTGGGCGTCCTGTGGCTGAGGGCATCCCTGGGGGGAGCTCCTCTGATCCCCCCACCCCCCAGGATAGAAGTGCCTTTATAAGAGGTTGGTTATTCAAAATAATGAAATATGTACACACAACCCAGCGCGTTGCAAATTAGATGGGGCAATATTCTGGCTCAAGTAATAATTTCACTGTCTAATCATCTTCTTCCAGTTACTGATGGCGTCATCGCCCTCCTTGAACCGGATGCCCTCACCAACCTCCATGCAATTGTAACAATTCTTCACCTTCCACAGATTATTAATAATGTCTTGGTAATTGTTTAACACAACTATTAATGTCATTACAGGGAGATGATGAAGAGACATTATCAGCTGCTTTTGAAAGGGAAGAGGAAAGGCCTATTGAGGTTAACACCTTTTAAAAATAACATCTAAAAGTTGATGATAGCGTTGTACAATTTAAAACTGACCTTCTTTCTCTCAAACAGGATGAAATCGAATCAAATGAGAGGCCAACCACATCTACTGCACAGCTTACCTCTGTAAGATTCTCCCTGGAATTATAATGAAACGCTCTACTTGGCACTGTGAAATCCAATGTCATTTTTTGTATTCCTATAGCTTCCAGTCAAGGAGCTCTATAAAGTATACCTACAAAAGCAAATCCAGAAATCGGACATGGAAATGGCCAAATAAAGCAGCAGATGCATAACGGCCCCCACACACATCCTACCTCTACCGCGCGTCTACCTCGCGTCTGCGTCTGCCTTTTTGTTACAGACTCTGAAATCAACGTAGAGCGAGCACACATCCAACCTCAGACGCACTGCTGAGGCGCGTCGGAGGCCCGTCTGCAGCGACGCTCCCCTTCACCTCAGGAGGCTCGCCTATTTTTTTTCTGAGAGCAGCGCGTCTCTCTCGCGTCTCTGTGCTTTAACTGATAGAGAAATACTCTGCTGACAGTCATACCAGCAGCATTCACTCTAGTTACACGTTTACCCGGTGTGTTTATTTCAAAATAAAACATCCCTCAGTTGTATACGCGAATAATCCCTTTATTTCACGATTTAATTTTACAATCAAAATCCGAGGGATTTAAAACCTAACTTTCAATTAGTTCTGGCATTTCATTTTTGGATAAATGACACATATAGAGATCCAATATAGTGAAGAAATAAAAAAGATCATGATGAGCGCAACAGTTTTCCGTTGCTCTGTGTCTACAGCCTTCTTCTTCCCCGACCACACCCCCCTCTCTCTCTCCCGTATAAATCAGTAAAGTGATTTTTGAAATACTCTGCTGAGAGTCATATTGACTTCATACTGGCAGCTTTCGCTGTAGTTTCACCATTTCCTGGTGTGTCCCCTTCAAAATAAAACTTCCAACAAGCGAACATATGGCAAAAAAAAAGAAAAAAATGGCAATGGGGCGCACAGATTACTGTCCAGACTCAATATAAATCATATGCATCATAGATGACATGAAATAACTTCATTTTTAATGGGAATTATCTATGAAAACTCTATGTAGAAAGATAGGGCTTTTAGAAGCAGCGCTGCTGCAGCAGCAGCAGCTGCTGAGACGTCGCATGTGTGTCCGAGAAAAGTCCGAGAGACGCAGCAGTAAGGTAAGGCGACGCGCTCCAGAGGTAGACGCAGGATGTGTGTGGAGGCCGTAAGGGTGCTTTAGAGATCCAAATTTTGGAACATAAGTTAAAGGTGGGTGAGGTGCAAACTGGGATACTGTTCCCTGCTCTAAAAACATACACAATATGAATTACTTTTTTATTTTTTGTGCTTACAGGAAATAAAGAAATCATCATAAAAAGTAGATTGCCTTTATTAGAACACGGGCTGTGGTGGGACAAGTTATTTTGTTGAACAGTTTACTCAAAGGGTTTCACTTCAGTGAACATTGCAGATGATTATGCTGAGCATGTATGCATGTAGAGAAGACCAGCATCTGGTTAAAAGCAGTACCAGGGTATTTTCTGCCTTGCATTCTTAAAATGAGTTTCTTGATACCTAGCTGTCTGTGGTGACCAAATGGTGATGACACCATGGGATAATACATGTCTATTTGCTGAGGCCATAATGTAAATTGACTCTGAGCCACAATGATGGAGCTATCTTGTTAGCACAAGTCTAATGTACAAGGTGTCACCCCAGAGGCTGGGTCTGTCACACAAGTTGACTATCATAAAATATTGCCAAAGAAAACATTTAAGAAATAATAAAATACATTTAACTAAATAGAAAACTCGATAACGCTTTATATTAAGGTTCTTGTAATAAGCCTTAGTTAATAGGTAATAAGGACCTTATAAGATGCTTATTAACATTATAAGAAGCTTATTAAAATCAATTTGTGTTAATAAGACTATATATAAGTGTTAATAATAACACAATAAACATGTTTACTGTGTGACTATAAGACTTTTATAAGCACTTATAAGAAACTTATTAACTATTTATTGATTGCTTAATAGCATTAATAAAAGTCTTATGAGTTTCTGATAGCTGTTAATAAAAGCATTACAAACCTATTTATTGAGTCTTACTAACTTACCTATTATGTCATTGTTAAACCTTTACTAAGCATTGTTTGTTGCTTTATGAAGGTGAACACACCTTTATTATTTGTTTATTAGCAGTTAACTATGCTCTAAGAGCAATGCTTATTAAGGTTAATAAGGCCTTTATTAAACAGGTAATACTGCATTTTGAAGGTACTGCATCTAAAGCGAGAACAATGCTTATTAAGGTTAGTAAGGCCTTTATTAAACGGGTAATAATGCATTTTGAAGGTACTGGATCTAAAGCGAGAGCAATGCTTATTAAGGTTAATAAATCCTTTAATAGACACTTTTTAACTGTTAATAAGTACTATATCTTGTCAAGGTGGATAAAATGTGAATTGGAAAAACTACATGTAAATACAATGTTAGAGAGGTGAAGCACAAAAACACACTTTAAAACAGCTCTTTTGAAACATATATTTGTATTTACTTTTAAAGAAAAAAAAACACTCAACAACTGTGCAATTGTAAACATGTTTGTTTCCCAGAACAGTATGTGGTAAAAACAAAAACCTCTTCTACTGGCCCTCTCTGCAACAGTACAATATTAACTTATGTTACAGTGACATCTCCACCAAACTACCTCCATACAACCACTCTTTCATTAAACACTAAATTAAACCTTTAATTTCACAAATTTTTCCGTTCCAAAATCAGTTTAAAAACGAACCTTCCCTAAAGGCAACAGCTTCCCTGCTTTCTTAAGGGCCTGAATTTCTTCCACAACAGCTTCACTTTCTTCAATAGCATCTGCACACTTTCTAGTGAACTGACTGAGCTTTCCGGTATGCTGCTCTTTTAACTCAGCATACGTTTCAGGGGCCCCAATGGCAAGTTCTGCAATGGGGGCATTGCACGCAATAGTGTTTCGATCCCACTTTTTCGCAAGCAGCAGTGATTGTTTTTTTCTTTTTGAAGGCACTCGACACTCTCCGGTACCTAGCAACAACTTCATCTGGGCCGCGTGCTAGGATATAAAAGAAGAAGAAAACAATGTGTTCAAGGTGTGCAATGCAAACTAACAGCATTCAGCATCTCTAGCCTAAAATTGGGCAACATGTCACACACCAAGCACATCTATAGGTTTGTTGTAGTACTACTGTATAGACTGATTTGCAAACCAACAAAAACATGTTTATTTTTTTGCTCCATTTGTAGTTCATCTTCTTCTGGTGAATTGATGTGATACCATGGAAACATAGAAGCTTTATCAAAAATAAAATTGTTCACAATGCGGAAAGTCTAAAGGTTGAATGTTTTTACATACAAGTAGAGCTGTTTTGGTGAGTCTGTTTGCAAATACCATATATATTACTACAACAAGTATGTTGATGTGCTTGTTGTATGATTCCATATTGTGAGTTTGAGTAAATTTGTTCAAATTCACATTATGTAGTGACTGAACGTGGGTGTACATATCCTTAAGAAAAGTTCACAGTATTGTTTAATTGGTAAACAGGCTATTGAGGCTTTTAAATCAGGTCTGAAGACTTTACTGTTTCCGTTTTAACCTGTAATTTTAAATTTTTATTTATTTTTTTTATTTTTAAACTTTTTAATTATTTTATGTTTTATTTATATTCATGTTTCTCATTCGCTTTTTTTATGTATTTTTTTAATGTGTGCTCTATTCTTGATGTGTTTTTGTTTTTGCATCTGTAAAGCACCTTGAATGGCCTTGTGTCCGAAATGTGCTTTATAAATAAACTTGCCTTGCCTTGATGCAGCTTGCAAAATAACATTGTTGTGCATCAATGTATTTGCACAGTAGCCTATTTTACATCCCGTAGAATAGCTGATGAATGGGGACGTTATAAATTATGCATGTTTTAAAACGGTCTATTCAATTGTGCTTGTAGGCAAGCAGGCTTGATCTACAGTTAGTTAAAGGTGACTTTACTGAAATTAGCCTATAAGGAAGAAGATGATACATTACCAGCTGTAATGGTCTCTGCCCTTCTTTTTTGAAAGTGTCATCCTCTGGTGGCAAATGCGGCATTTTGTCTTTTTCATGAGGAGTTTTTTTTTCTGAAGGTATTTGATTAGCTTTAGTGTTTTTCTAGTTGAAGTACCTTCAAAAATGAGTTTTCTGAGTTTTGTTTGCTGCGCCATATCTTAGCAAAGTCACTCAAAGTCATCCCTCTTTACATATGCCACTTTTGGCATCTAGCATAATGAGCGAATAATTATTATTTTTTGCTCAGAAGTTATTCTTTCACCTTTTTGTGCGTGCGCACATGTTGAGTGAGTGTTACAAGTAGATGCCCCGAGTATGTTGTATATTTTTCACAATACATGATCAATATGACTTGTATGAGGTTTTATGCCTCATATCAGATCCTTTAAATGCTTTTATTTTGAAGGTAGTAGTAAAACCGGAAGTTCCGTTTATGCAAGTCACTGATGGCTTGACGCCAGCTTGACGCCCATGCTTGACGCCCATGCTTGACGAAGTGTTTCACGAACATAAGGAGAACATGTCGGAGTCGTCAGCACCCCAAACCAGGTCTCTGAAAAATAAGAGGGTGAGGTCCTGGAGCATGACTCTTCTGGTAAGTTTAAGAATGTAATGCTATAGTAACGTTAGCTGGTTCTAGCTAGCTAGTTGTTTGCCCGGCTTAGATTACTTTCTTTCAGAAGCTTTGGTGAGCTTCCTTTTTGAGCTAACGTTTAGCTTACACTATCATAAAAACTGCAACCAAACGTAGGCTATATATTAACAGTTGTGTCATGCTAGCTTGTCAGGAAGGGGCAAAGTAATGCTGAATGGTTATTTCTGTGCTGACCCAGATGCTGCCCAAATTGCCCCAACTGCCAAACTGGGTCTACAGAAATATAAGTTTACATGAGCAGGCCAGGTTTAAATTAGAATGCCAGGATGAAAAAATAAAAGACCTGACAACGGAGAGAGATTTTTTAAAGGGACAACTATCTGAATGAAAGAAAATATTTACTTTTTTCAACCATTTTCACCATTACAGACTACATTTACTTTGATACTGCACCCCCTTTTGCAGATTCCATGTCTAAATGTCTTAAATGCTTATTGTAACCTGTCTGCTATCTGTCTAATTGTGGTCAATGTTTCTTTGTATTGTCTTTATACAGTAACAAGAAAGACCAGCCTGACTCAACCTTCCCCTGAGGCTACGGAAAAGCCCGACTCGGATTCGTCTGAGTCAAGTCCGTTGTCGTCTGACTCCTCCTCAGACGATGGGAAGAGGAAGTATAGCAGAAGTCAGCATTGTACTGTTGCAGAGGGGGCCAGCAGAAGAGGGCTTTTTTTTTTTACCACATACTGTACATAAAATGATCTGTTCAAATGTATGCATTAATAATTTCACTGCTTTAGTTTGCAACCAAAAAATTATTCCCCTGGAAAATTGGCTTCAATCGCTGGTTCCACATGTTTGTGTTTAACGTAGAATATATATTCAATCTTTTTTAAATGACAGACACTTTAACATTGAATTAATACATGTTGGAGCCGTGTTTTTTAGGTCTGGATACTCGGTTTGCAACAATCAGTGTTAAAAAAGTAATTAGTTATAGTTACTCACTACTTGTTCCAAAAAGTACCTGAGTTAGTAACTGAATTACTTTATAATAGAAGTAACTAGTTACCAGGGAAAGTAACTATTTGCGTTAGCCTACTGTAAAAAAAAGAAGTTGCTGTATGTCAACACATTTGGATTTTTCTGAGCAGTTTTCACAAGTCAGTTGAAATGAGTAGAACAGACAGGTAGGCCTACTTGTAGGCTACATAACCTTCAATATTTATTTCACATGTTTACAATTGCACAGTTGTTTTTCTTTAAAAGTAAATAAAAATATATGTTTCAAAAGAGCTGTTTTAAAGTGTGTTTTTGTGCTTCACCTCTCTAACATTGTATTTACATGTAGTTTTTCCGATTCACATTTTATCCACCTTGACAAGATATAGTACTTATTAAAGGTTAAAAAGTGTCTATTAAAGGATTTATTAACCTTAATAAGCATTGCTCTCGCTTTAGATCCAGTACCTTCAAAATGTATTATTACCCGTTTAATAAAGGCCTTATTAACCTTAATAAGCATTGTTCTCGCTTTAGATCCAGTACCTTCAAAATGCATTATTACCCGTTTAATAAAGGCCTTATTAACCTTAATAAGCATTGTTCTCGCTTTAGATCCAGTACCTTCAAAATGCATTATTACCCGTTTAATAAAGGCCTTATTAACCTTAATAAGCATTGTTCTCGCTTTAGATCCAGTACCTTCAAAATGCATTATTACCTGTTTAATAAAGGCCTTATTAACCTTAATAAGCATTGTTCTTAGAGCATAGTTAACTGCTAATAAACAAATAATAAAGGTGTGTTCACCTTCATAAAGCAACAAACAATGCTTAGTAAAGGTTTAACAATGACTTAATAGGTAAGTTAGTAAGACTCAATAAATAGGTTTGTAATGCTTTTATTAACAGCTATCAGAAACTCATAAGACTTTTATTAATGCTATTAACCCTTAGGAGTCTTCCGGCACGCCGGCGTGTCCAGATCACATGACTTGATCAAGCCGGCGCTGCCTAAAAACAACAGTCGGGCCAACTTCGGGACACTACTTCCAGCGAAAGTACTGACTTGAAGCTCTATGCCAGTCTTTGTTTCATGTAAATAGACCCAGTATAACCGGAGATATGATGGTTTAAAGTTGAAACAAAACTATTTCATTTTCGCGGGCTCAAAAGTATGAGAATTCGAGTGTGGCGGCCATTAAATATTTTAATATCTCCGCCGTATTTTTCCATTTTACAGAGCGGAAAAAAATCCTGGAAGGTGTCCTGCTCATCAGGCTGATTTAAACAGGGAGGGGAGGGGTGATGGCGGAGTGATACTAAGCTAAACTAAAATAGACGAAGAAGAGTCACAGGGGGCGGGAGTCCCTCTATGCGAGAGACAAGACAGGCAGCTAGCGAACGAGTGAGTGAGTGACTGACACAGAGGAAGATTGAGAGATACTGAGAGTTTTGAAGATAGACTACTGAGGATATTTGAGTAATATTGAAGCAAACTTTGAACGTGAGCCAAGCTATTAGCTTGTTTTTTTACATGGAGGAGAAGGATAGTTCATCCTCATAGTCAAAGAGTGACTATTTACATGAAGTGGCCATTGTTGTCTGACTGAAGCACTGACTGTCACACACACAGCAGCCAGCCTACATAACGTAGTAATAATGATGTGGCCTAGAGACACAGTAATAATCTTTACTTTAGGCTATATATATAAAAGTCATATGTATATTCTAATGTAGCCTATAGCCTATAACGTTATTTATCATATAGGCTAACTTTATATTTTTTGGCTAGGTAGGCCAATATGAAACAATATGATTTTGAATTTTTTTTATAAAATCTTTTTAGGTCCATAATGTTCACAAAGTATGTCAAAATGAAAAAATAACAGCTAGGTAATGTAGTTGAAGTTGTACTGAATCAAAAAAAATAATAAACACAGCATGCTAACATTTTTGATGAGCCCTCTGTGTCATGTTTGACAGAACTTTGAGGAATTTGGGGAAAACGCCTATGTATTCACCTGCTATTTGTTCATAAAAATTGTATTTAGGTTGATGCCACCTCAATCAAACTTTTACATTATCATTATGACATCCCATATATTTATTTTCAGCTTTCAAAATATTTCGTTGGGAATGTTTGTGTAACCCATAGTAAAAATAATATAATTTTCAAAATAAGTTTTTCGTTTTGTTTGTGTTTTGGGTCCAATATGTTCATATAATATGTAAAAATGAAAAGGATATATATTAGGTCAAATAGGTGAGGTAGTGCTGATGAAAATGATACCAAACATTGGCATGTTAACTATTTCTGAATGTGGTTAAGATAGTCATAATCAAAAGTATGCAAAAACGGGAAAAATAGCCCGGGACTCCCAAGGGTTAAGCAATCAATAAATAGTTAATAAGTTTCTTATAAGTGCTTATAAAAGTCTTTTAATCACACAGTAAACATGTTTATTGTGTTATTATTAACGCTTATATATAGTCTTATTAACACAAATTGATTTTAATAAGCTTCTTATGTTAATAAGCATCTTATAAGGTCCTTATTACCTATTAACTAAGGCTTATTACAAGAACCTTAATATAAAGCGTTACCGAAAACTCAACCAAAATTATTTTGGCAGAGTCTGTCTCTGACCACCCTTCCGTCCCGTGGATCCATGGCGTGGTTAGGGTTTGTGTGCTGCTCATCTGTAACTGTAGGTGGGCAATTTTCGCCTCTCAAAATTGCAATATTATGCAGAACCACACATGCAATCACGATGTCACATGCCCTTTCTGGTGTGACCCGAAGCTTTTGGAGGCACTGGAATCTTACCTTTAGTATCCCAAAGGTGTTTTCGACCCTGGCTCTCGTCCTCGTATGCGCCAGGTTGTAGCGCTGCTGTGGTCCTGGCACGGGATCAGCGTACGGGGTCAAAAGGCAAGGCTGGCAGGGGTACCCTCTGTCACCTAAAAGGTGGCCGTCGAACTCTCCTACGATACAGGTGAAATATTAATCATCTGAACAAATATGGAATATAAATCCTTCAAATATAGGCTTAACTCACCACGGGCCAAGCGAGTGCTCAGATTAGACTCCCGAAATATGCGCGCGTCATGCACAGACCCCGGCCACTTTGCCTCCACTTGGGTGATGAGGTATGTGGCATCACATACGACCTTCAAATTGATCCAACAAACAATAAACAATAAACATACGACCTTCAAATTGCAGAGGAGTAGAATTAGATACAGATGCGGTTTTGTTAAGTGTCTTTAATTTAAAATGCTGAAGGTCTAGGCCTACACCTGTACATTGATGCTGTGGAAGGACTTCCTATTAACATAATCTCCTTCATTCACTGAAAGAGCTTTAATAGGAATGTGTGTTCCGTCGATGCACCCGATGACACCCGGAAAACCTGCATTACAAATGAATTTATTTAATTAAATAGTGCACATTATTTATTAAATTAAAACGTTCAAAGAAACAATAGGCAACATTATTGCTACTGTTACCTGCAATTCTGTAGAACTCCTCCTTGATTGTTCGTATGGGTCGGTGACTTGGAAACATCACAAACGTGTACAGTAAACGTTTCAGTGCCAGAGTCACATTTCTGACAGACCGACACACGGTTGCCTTTGAAATGTGCTCGGCGTCACCGACGTTGTAAAGGAAGCTGCCGTTAGCAAAAAAAACGGAGTGCCACACAAACAATCTGTACCGAACTTAAAGCATGCCCACGGTGCGTTTGGCAGTTAAGATGGGGGCTGAGAAGTCGGTCTAAATAAATGATAGATCGCGCTGAAAAATGATAGCGCTCATAAAGAAAATGATCTGGAAATGAAAGTATGTCTAACCGGGGTCTTAATAACCGTTCCTCACGTAGATTCCTTCTGAGGATCGCAGCCTCTATGTCCACAGGCTCTCTTACAAAAGGACATGCCATTTCTAACACTTCCTTCTGTCGGATAGCTGCCTTCAGCCTTATATAGACAACAAACTCAGGGTAGGTCTAACCACCTCGCGAGCAGGTTAGACCCACGGCGTATGTTGCCGCAGTAACTGACTATCGGTTGCGCTGAACCTGCTACCTGAAACGGAAAACCCAGAGTTTCCACCAACTCAGAGCGAACAAACTCTGGGTTGCCTCAAAACCAGCTACCTGAAACAGGCCCCTGGTCCTTCGTATGAGTATCCATACACAACATACACACAATAGTCCTGCCTGTGTGGCCCACCACGTCAGGAAGGAGGGGTGAGGGACTTCTACTCAGTAGCGAGGCTTCTTACTGGCTACAGCCAGGCCCGGAGCATTCCCGGTGGGCCACTCTGGTTTCTGAGCTACGAGGGCCGGCCCAGTCAATATCATTATACCTATTGGCACATTAGAAATCATATTAGTAGTCCACAGTTAAGTTACTGCTAATGCAAACTTACCATTTCCTACAGCTTCAGTTTCACATTAAAACCATTTAACTGGCGTTATAGAATATGGCAAACCGAAAAAACATGTTGTGGTTAGCTAATGAGGTGGATACGTTCCTCTCTTTGGTAGCTGACGAACGGGGAATGCGAAAGAGGTGTTGCTTTCATGTGGCGTTGCTATGACAAACAGCTACATTGACTGGTACTTAAACGTTGGTAACAGGGATGAACAATTAAAAGTCAGCGCACAGCTTAAATCTGTTATGTTAGAAAGCACACACCAAGCTAGAAATCTTGGAGTAGTCATAGATTCAGACTTGAATTTCAAAAAACACATTAAATCAATTACTAAGTCAGCCTACTACCACCTTAAAAATATATCAAGAATTGAAGGGCTACTGTCTCAGCAGGACGTAGAAAAACTGCTGCGTGTTGCAGGGGTCCTCCAGTCTTCGCTCAGGCGGACTGGGTTGTGTCATAGCCCTGAAAGATGCTACTTTCAAGTCCCTACTGCCCAATGTCACAGGTGGTCCTCCCCTTTGCATTTCTGGGAAAGGTGTCCAGTTCAGGGTTCTTCCGTTTGGGCCGTCCCTGGCTCTGCGTATATTAAACAGTGTGTGGCAGCATCCCTGCCACCATTACAGCTCAGCTGGTGCTCGACTCGGCGGCCATGTGAGCCTGCCTTTCTCCGGAGCGCGTAGCTACCGTTCAGCAGCTACTACAGCACTTCATGCAATGGAGGCTGCTGGAATACAGCCTCTTCCTTCGACTGATAAGTATGCTGACCTCAGCATTATCTAATTATCATTATCTAAGCTGTCCAAGTTCCAGGTGTCCGGAACACGGCGATAGAAAAGGGCCACCCCCGGGGAGTGGAGACTCCATCCGGAGGTGGTGGGCATGATTGGGACAAGTATGGCAGGGCAGTGGCGTATCTCTTTGCTTCCGAAGAGATGACCCACTGTCCCCCTGGGTTCTCCTAGATGGAGAGGACCAGTCCCCTAAGGCAGGATGCTCTGGCTAATGCTTGGCCAGTCAGCCTGCTTTATGCATTTCCTGCAATTCTTTTGTTACTGACAACACTGGATGGGGTCCAGCATTGCAGTTACATCCTACGTTTGGTGGCTCCACATTGGCCAGGAAGGCCATGGATCCCAGCGTTACTAAACTCCTCAAGGAGAGTCTTGGTGCCTTCCAGGGAGACAGGACCTTCTGTCTCAGGTAGGCGGACACATGTGGCACCCAAACTCGGGGCGCCTGCAGCTGTGCGTGGGGCTCCTGGACCCACTGTTGACGTATTGCGACCAGTCGGAGGTCCATACCTTTTAACTTCAAGGGCACTCTCCACTACATGGCTCTATGCAAACAGGTGGAAGTCGCTTTCACAGTGGTGCATGGCGAAATCCCAGGGACTTGCTCAGTGATAGTGATACTACACTTTCTGCAGTCTGTGTTGGGCAACAGGAGAGCTGCTTCCACCCTGTGCGTTTATGTGGCTGCGATATCGGCCGCACATGCAGGGGTGGATAACCAGACGGTAGGGTCCCACTACCTAGTCAGGCAGTTCTGAAGGGAGGCCGAAGTCTTCATTCAGCCACCTTTGAGCCGCTGAGTCAGGCAGACCTGACGCGGCTGTCTATGAAGACGGCATTCCTCCTTGCCATTGCGACTGCAATCGGTCGGTGAACTCCATGCTTTGTCAGTGAGCCAGGCGTGCCTGCTCTGGCATGCAGAGGGGTCAGGAGTGGTGCTCTCGCCAAATCCATCCTTCCTATCCAAACGATTGTCTCCCCACCATGTAAACCAATCGATCCAGTTGGCTGCTTCCAATCCCCTAGGCTCACCAGGGGATGCAGAAAGAATGTCAGACCCACTGTGCCCGGTACGGGCGCTTAGGGCATAGGTTGTGGCAACAACCAGCTTGCGTAAGACAAATAACCTCTTTGTCTGCTATGGGAGCTGCAGGAAGGGGGCTGCCCTGTCCAAACAGAGACACTCCCACTGGCTTGTGGATGTGGTCTTGAATGCATATAGAGCACAGGGGCTCCCCATGCCTTGGTCGTTGAGTGCCACTCTACCAGGAGTATGGCTACATCTTGGGCTGCCTTGAAGCAGATTCCACGGCAGGACATTTGCGCCACGGCTACATGGTCTTCATCATGTACGTTGCGCGGCTCTACAGAGTAATGTTGCTGCACCTCATCCTGGGGTATGACAGCTGTCTTGTTGATGGCTGCAAGCCCTTAAGTGGTGAGTACTCTTCGTGACCTTTTTGGTATAAGTCATCCAGTGCTGTAAGCACCGCCTCTGGCGGTCAGTAGGAACAAAATAGAACGATAGTTACGTATGTAACTACGGTTCTATGAGTTCCGGATGACCGCCAGAGTTCTCTGTCACTCAGACTTCTCAGATACCGCGAGAAGATCCAGTTGGAACAGATCCTCTGGTGACTTCCGGAATATATAGACATTCCCGGAGTCACCCAGGTGTCACAGGTGACTTTGTTGGTATAAAGATCTCGACCTGCGCATGCGCGCGATGGAACATCCAGTGCTGTAAGCACCGCCTCTGGCGGTCAGTAGGAACGAAATAGAACTCTATTTACGTCTCAAGCGTTAGAACATTTAATAAATAAAACAAGAAATCATCCACATTGGGGGTAAAATAACTCTATTGAATGAGCATTTAGGCATATAAACTATTTTCTTATCCTTTCTTTTTCATTTTATGTAGTACTCCTATACTCTCTTGTATTTTGGAAATAAAATCCCTTAAAATTTTGTAAGCCTCAGTCTGAATAAGTTTATTGCTGGAACAGTAGGACTTTAGGCTAAGGTTTTCTTCAAAAGAGATAGTTTCGGCACTGAGAGGTAAGTACAATATGATTCCACACTATGGCACATAACTGATTTAAAACACACACAACCTCATAAAACCGACCTATCTGAAAGGAGAGAATATACTTAATTCCTTCTTTGGCCATATGCAGGGTTTTGGGCATGAGGTAACATATCTGTTGTGCCTTTTAGAGGGATTTTTGAAGTATAATACATGCATAAAGATAAATAAATAGGTTTGCTGGTTTAAATCTTTCCTAAAAAAGTGGTGACAGGAGAAAAAGTGAAATGGAGGAATAATTGAGTGATCAACATAAATTACAACCATTCTATAATAAGATAAATGTTTTTTTATTTAGGTTGAATTGAAGGTTGTAAGAAAGAGTAAGATTTCTCAGAGCCAAAAGGGGGTATGCTTGCCACAACTTCAGCCAGTATTTAGTTTGTTTTCATATGTCTGTTTTCCTGGTTTCCTGGCGGTCATCCGGAACTCATAGAACCGTAGTTACATACGTAACTATCGTTTTACAATCAAACTCCAAATAATTCCAGCGTCTACTGGCTAGGGCTGTACGGTATGGTCTAAAATGTATATCACGGTATATTCATTTATCTTTAAATTAATGCTTGTGAAGGGGTAAAATACTTGCTATTATACTGTAGGCCTATACTCTTGTATTATTAGGCCATCTATTGCTTATAAAATAAATACAATTTATATTAACACGTAGAGCACAGTAATACAACATAGAATGAAATATCCAATTATTCAAGATATTTTGGACTAATCAAAAACCCAAAAGTGTTACACTTGCCCACGGTCTACCCTACAGAGGGATTTAAAAAACATGTATTGTGCAATCTGCAATGTTCTGCTCTGTGGATGGGTAGGGGAGGGGGTCAATACGTTTGTATATGTAAAGCACTATATGCTGACTTTTTGTGTATGAAGTTACTCTATATAGTACGTTTGATTTGACTATGGGTGTATTCACACTGGGAAAGTCTGCTAGTTCACTTGCTTTGGTCCAGACCAAATTGAGTTTTGATTTTTTTTGTTTGGTGTGGTCCACTTTCACATTGCCCCTTTTGCAAGTGAACCAGCATTACGAAGCAAAACCACACGTGATCTGAGGTCATTCATTCATTGGACAGACATTCTGGGGTGGAGAGAAGCAGGAAGCACGAAGTTAAAACTGCGAAATATACCATTGATATAATATGGGGTTAAAAATAATAAAAATACCTACATCTAACCTATAAATAAAGAGGAAAAACATCAAATTATTGTTGTTTCATATGGTTATAATATGTAGCCCTATGTCAATGCCACGTTATGTGGCTTGTAGCCTACAATATGAAACGTAATTTTTACTGTATTTTTGGTGCTGGACGCGCGGCTCGCGAGAAGAATAGGCTCAAGCTGACACTCAGCTGATTAAGCTGTGTATCAGCTGGGTCAGCGCAGTTCAGCTCCAAACTGACACGGGGATAGTATTGACGGTCCCGTACATGGGGAGCAAAATAAAAACACACACTTCTTGCGCAGCGTGAACCTGTTGGCACTGTGCGGGAGATGCTCCCCTCTCCTTCATCTGATCGCTGAACACATTCAGCATTTATACGCGTCCTCTCGATCAAATGTAATATATTGTTCTGGGCTCCCGGTCAAACCAAAACTTATCGTCCTAACAATGGCGACAACAACACTTTCCCATAATGTGAAGCTGACTGCAATTTATTAAGAAAGAAAAGGCACAGTGCGTCCTGCATTTGGGTCGGATCGAGTTCGGACAAATTCACACCACAAACGAACTGCAGCAGAGTGCGTTTGGAAACGCACCGAGACTACCTCTTCAGCTGGGTCTCGGACCGCTTGTTTGGTCCGCCCCCGAGTGCGATTGCTGTATTCACACCTGCCTGAAAGATGCGCACCTAAGGCAGAAGTGCATCTGAGTTCGTTTCAACCGAACTAAACACGGCATGTGTGAATACACCCTATGACTCACTGGGAATGCTGATGATGCTCTGGTGGCTGCCTTTTCTTTTACAATCGGTGTCTGATTCTATCATCTCTTAACTTTCATTTCAGTTTAAACTCCTTGTGTGGTGTTTATTTTTTTATAAAAACTGACATACAGTCCCCTACAAAAGTATTGGAACGGTGAGGAATTTAAAGAAATATGCAACCAAACTGATTGGAAGATCCTTCATGATGCAGCAAGATAATGACCCAAAACACACTGCAAAACGACAAAGGAGTTAATCAGGGGCAAGAAATGGAAGGTTTTAGACTGGCCAGGTCAATCTCCAGACTTAAATCCTATAGAGCAGGCATTTTACCTGCTAAAGAGGTGTAACCCCCAAAACAAACAACAACTGAAAGAGGCTGCAGTGAAAGCCTGGACAAGCATCACAAAAGAAGAATGCAAAAGTTTTGTGATGTCAATGGGTCACAGGCTTGATGCAGTTATTGCAAGAGAATAATTTGCAACAAAATATTAAGTTTTATTCACTTAAATTTAGTTTATGTCTGTTCCAATACTTTTGCTCACCTAAAAATGTGGTGTTCCTTTAAAAATAATGCTATCTTATGTGTTGTGTATCAGATCCAGATGTAAATACCCGGAAATTAAAGCTGAAATGTTGATCTCTTGTCTCATATTCATCTTTTGGTGTCAAACCCAAATGTTTTCAGTCTACAGCAAAAATTGTTTAATTGGCCTCACCGTTCCAATACTTTTGTTGGGGACTATAAGTCTAGGTGCTGGGAAAGTTTTGTATGCGCTTCATTTAGCGGAGAATATCTCAACTGTTATAGACTAATATGACCCCAGTGAACAACGTGGAATGTGTGACAAAATCTCTATCCGGGGCGAAAGTCCTGAAAACAGGTTACACTAGTATCACACTACGTGGTGAATGGGACTTTTTTTTTCCTTTATAGATATCCTCATACTTTTTTACCAGATTAATCTACATATTAAGAGAAATACTTTTTGTATAACACTTTGTCTAAACAATTTAATACAACATGCAAATGAGGCAATATCTCATTCAATATGCGTAGCCTACATATAAACCCAATAGGTCCTGGATACGATTTGTATGCACTTCATTTAGCGAAGATTATCTCAACTGTTATAGACTAATATAACCCCAGTGAACAACGTGGGATGTGTGACAAAATCTTTATCCGGGGCGAAAGTCCTGAAATTGACCACAATAGGTGACAGTAGTATCACACTAGGGAATGGGACTTTTTTTTCTCCCTTTATAGATATCCTCATACTTTTTTACCAGATTAATATTCATATTATGATAAATACTTTTTGTATTACACTTTGTCTAAAACATTTAATAAAATATGCAAATTAGGCAATATCTCATTCAATATGCGTACATACAGTACATAATAGGTTGACTGTTTTTTAGACATTTTCATTATATATCAAATCAGAATGTTTACACTCTTCTATGACCTTATAATCATTGTCATGGTGAACATTGTGATCCCCTCAGAAAATCTGTAACTTCAAGGGTTTATATTAGTGCTGTCAGTTTAACGTGTTATTAACGGCGTTAACGCAAACCCATTTTAACGGCGTCAATTTTTTTATCGCACGATTAACGCTCGTCATGGCCTAGGAAACGTTGTGGTTTTTTCACATGCTGTTGTATAAACTAGTAATGTTAGAACAACTGAAACACCACAAACTATACATATGGCTCACAGTTAAGTTACTTTTAATTCAAACGGAACATGTCCTACAGCGTAATTTCACATTAAAATCATTTAACTGGCAAAATGGCGAAACGTCAAGTCAATTCTGACTTTTATTTTGAAGCAGAAACTGGAACCTAGCACTTGCTCAGCTGCGCGACCTTCACTAGTAGCTTCTTCCGTGTGTGAGTCTGAGACTACTCGGAAAAGAACAGAAAAGAAAGCCTATCATTTGCAAAAGTCTTACTTATAACCCTGCGCGCGCACCAAAACCTCCATGAATGTTAGTGGCAGCCGCCAGTCATTCATTTTCACTTTAATTTTTGCTACGAAGGGCGACTGAAGCCTCGGCTGCAGCAGCGCCAAAGCAACCACCTGTGTGTCCACTCCACACACAGTCTGAAATAAGCCGTGGATGAAAGACACCCAGTTTAATTTAGCCTTAATACTAATTTGTTTTATATACCCTATTTTGTTTTATGGTTTTAAATACAAAAAGAAGTTCCAATATGTTTGTGAATGCTGTTCTAGGGGTGGGGTGCATGGGGTGGGGGGTGGGGGGGGGGGATTCTATATTGTTATTTGCACTGAATTGCAAATTATGATATTTTAGAAGAAATACACTGAATTACAATGGTGTAGACATCATTGTAATTAAGTGTATTTCTTCTTAAATATCATAATTAGAATGGGTGTGATAAGAGCATTAAAATGAGAAAAAATAATGGGACAAAAAGAAGTCAAGGGACATTCAGGCTAGAATAAATAAAAATGCGATAAAATTAATCGCGATTAATCTTGAGTTAACTATGTACATGTACGCATATTTAATGAGATATTGGCTAATTTGCATATTTTATTAAAAATGTTTAGACAAATTGTAATACAAAAAGTATTTCTCTTAAGGCGAGACACCCCAGGTGAATAGGGATTTTTTTTAAACTTATAGATATCATCATGAAACTTTGCCAGTTGATTACTGACACTAACACAATTATTTTTTGTATTACATGTTTTTCTTTAATATTTTATTAAATATGCAAATATGGCAATACTTAACCAATTATGCGTAAATTTGGGTAATTTTTCGAGAAAAAAATCGAGATGTTGGATAAAGCCAAAGTTAAAATTTCTATTTTATTTCAAGCACATATTAGTTTCTAAAGTTTTTACACAACAGATTTTGGATACAGCCTTTTTTCATTTAATAAATCAAAAAATACTATGTACATGTCTTAGAAATGCATTTTAGGCATGTTTTTAGGAGGAACATGTATCATAAATCAGACAATTAACAATATATTAACAAATCCTTGTGTAAAAACCTTTAAAATAGTGCTATGAATGATTATAGAAAGTTTGGTCGATGTCAGTGGTCTAGAAGTTGAGATATCTTTCTCAGAGTATTGGAAAAAGCTCATTTTGAGAAAACGGCCGTTAAAGATAAAAACGAATTCTGCTGATAATCACTGATTATAGCTAGAGTAATTTATTGAATTAGGCCCTACACCCCTCAATGCCATATAGGCCTACCACTGCTTAACATATATAAACCATAGCATAGTAACATTTACATCACATGCTAATTTAAACGTGATTAATTCATTATTAGCCACTGTCTGTCAACCTGCTCCGGAGTCGGCACAGACGCTCTCTCTCCCCACCATCTCCCCTCTGATCCTCTGACAGTCTGTGTCTCTCCGACGTGATCGGTGTGATTTACATGTCTTTAACACTTCTCCCCTTCAAATGGCGATCATGTAATGTCCGTAGCCAATTGATTAAGTATTTTTTTTGTGTTGGTTTGGCATATTTTCAACGTTTTTCCCCATTTTATTTTGTGATTTTCGAGCTACCCGCGGCTAGCATCACGTGATGCCTTTTAGCGAATCACATCGTCAGAAATGTGCATTAGCCAATGAGGTCGCGTTCCTAGCATTGAATCCCTCCTCACACTTTCACGATTGGTTACTGATACAAAGGAAATTACCATATTTGGATCAGATAACGTTGTTCTTGAGATTCAGAGCTTTCCAACAGTACCATGGTTATTATGATTCATACAGCGGTCGCGGTGCTGTATGTTACGTTAGAATGCTCACTTTTGACGAATTTAGGAGCAAAATACAGACGCAAGCAGTCAAAGTTTAGTCAAATAAACACCTAAAACGTATATTTTGGACCTTTTATCCATACTAGTATGAAAGAAGACATGTTATGGAAGCTAAATAGACACACATCTCAAAATTGACCAGTGCTTGAAAAACGATGTTTTTGCCTGCCGTGTCTCGCCTTAACCCTTTAGGCGCCAAAGTCGCAAAATTGCGACAAGACGCTTTACTGAATCAAACAGCTGTTTTCTCTAAATAGAGTGTTATATTTTGTTCAAACTCCCCTCCACTAGTTGGCAGACATCCCATACCTAGACCTTAGCTCAGAAAAACGTCATCCTTCAATGCAAAATATTCGCGGAAATCCGGAAATCCCATCCAAAAAAAAAAAAAAAAATCCCATCAAAACTTTTTTTTGTCATATCCTCCTAGCGATTTTTTCTGGTTTTATTGAAAACTTTTGTGGTGTTTGGAGACTCTGACGTGAAAGCACGTTTCACTCTGCAGTTACTGTGCTCATTGCTCAACGAGCAGCGGGTGCTGCCGCGAGCCCCTCCCCGACCAAAAGCACTGACAGGCGGTCAGTCTCGGAGCAGCCCCTCGGAGCAGTCCGAGCCGGCCGTCAGAGCAGAGAGGTGACACACCTCCGCGTCCAGGCTGCAAATGAATCGCGCAGTTGTTGGGTGTGAAATCGGAGATAGTGTGCCACTAACCTATTTATGCTGAAGCTGGATTTAGGAGTTATTGAGAGAATATGGCAAGCAAAAGTAGGGAGTTAGTGTGCACTCTTTCTACGGCCCCGGTGCGTCCATGCGCAGCAGTGGTGCAGCCATGTGACGCAGCATTATATAAATGTATTTTTCATTTCATTTAATTTAACTTTTATTTATCCTCGAGACCAATTGAGGGGTGACCCTCATTTACAATGACGTCGAGTTCAAACAAATTCAAGGAAAAACAACAATACATACAATATTCAATGCAAATACATCAAGTACACAACAGAGAGAAAAAAACTATTGAATGTGAATATATATATATATATATATATATATATATATATATATATATATATATATATATATATATATTTATATATATTCAAATTATAATGGTACTAATAATAATCTTAATAATAGAAGACAAGTAAATTAAAATGGGTAAAAAATCTAAAATCATAAAAAGTGCCTGTTTTGTGGTGTAGTTCTAGTTCTAGTTTACAACTGTTGGCTTACAACATAGTGGACATCATAAGAAATGGATGGAGGGGGTGAACTTGATGAAATAAGTTCAACTCTATTTCAAAATATCAGGTATTTCATGGAAATGACATAATCCAACATGGCCGCCGCCATATGACGTCATAATATGCTAATTAGATGGAAAAAATTACTCCCTAGATAAACTTTAGGGCATTCTCAATATTTGTCTCATTTACACTTTGTCTCTATCTCAAACCACTTTCAATCCAGAGCTTTCTGAAATTTAGGTGTCAAAATCTAGTATTTTTAAAAATAATACCCGGCGCCTAAAGGGTTAATATGAAGATTAATCTTGTAGAAATGTATGAGGATATCTATAAAGGGAAAAAAAGTCTCATTCACCATGTAGTGTGATACTAGTGTGGTGGCAGATTTCGCACATGATATATCTCTGGACTCAAATGTTGGAATACTTATTAATGCAATAGGAAACATTTGTTATTATCTTGTATAGACTTATAAGTGTAATGATATATATGGCGGACCTGTCCTCACGCCGTGCTGCTGCTTCAGCGTCTTCTCGACTTAAATCAATCATTTACAAAACTAATGACGGACAAGTGATTGTGGAAGATGAAATACTGAACTTTCTTGTGGTTAAAATGAGAACCTTAAGCCACGATGAGATTGTTTTGCTGGTGACTAGTACGTTTACTTCCGAACGGATTGACGCCGCCAAGAAGGCTTTGTTTGAGGTGTGCCCTGACACTTCTCAGCGCTGTACTGCCTTCAAAGGCCAACAGAAAGACACTAATAACGTTAAACTGTGCATGAAAGTGCTAAACGAGTGTGGGGAGGATATCCCGAGATTTGTGTCCTACTTTTTGGACGATCTGCCACCCGTCTCGTTCAATCATATAGATGTTTCAACACTGCACGGCAGAATGCAACAAATAAACAAAGAGATGTGCTGCATGAAAAGTGCCCTGGAAGCTCAGACAAATGTCTATCACAACAAAGATGGTGAGTGTCTTTGTCTCAAAGTTTGACCCTAATATAGATGCCATCACTCTCTCTGACTATTTGAAAGATAAACTGGATCGGGAAGTGAAATGTCGTAAAATTGAAACAACTTTAAGTAGATTCAGCTCTTTTTGTGTCACTGCTGAATGTGACAATGTAGCGGAGATGTATGATCCTCATCTGTGGCCTGCTGGTGCTTTTGTTCGCCGGTATTTTGAGCCACGCCAGGCTAAAGTTGCTGTTGGGGGGGCGGTTCGATTGGAAGCTAATCCACGCTACCAGTTACCTGCGCCACAGCCTGTGGTTTCTGATGGGGAGTCCCTTTCTGCTGTCAGCCAGCTAACAAGCGAATGCTGATGTGACTGGTGCACCCGAGAACAATATCCCGTAATGAAGAACAATATGCGGATTGTATCGTACAATGTACGCGGTCTACCTGTGGGACACACTGCTACAGATAAATCAAGACGCTTTGTTGTTGATACATTGTTGAATGAGTGTGATATTCTGTGTCTCCAAGAGACCTGGCTTGCCAAACAGGATCTAGACAAGTTAAATACAATACACAAGGATTTTCATGGTGCTGGGGAATCCACCACTGACCTAAGCATGAAAATAGTTAAAGGTAGAATAGCAGGTGGAGTGGCCATCCTTTGGAACCGTAGATATGACCCAATGGTGAAAGTGATTAGGTTAAATGTTGATTGGGCCATAGGGTTAGAAGTATGCTTTAATGGCAAGAGGATTACCATTTTAAATATATATACACCATGTGAATCATATAAGGCTGAGGATGAATTTTTGAACAGACTAGCTTTTATCCACTCCTTCATTGAGGACAATGATTCTACTTGTGTGTATGTCTATGGGGATTTTAATGCTGATATATCAGCTAGCAATTCTCTTTTTGCAAAACATCTGGTACATTTTTGTAATGACAATACTCTTATCATATCTAGTAAAGTATTCTTACCTGATAATAGTTTTACCTATGTAAGTGAGGCATGGCATACAACCTCCTGGCTTGACCACTGTCTGTGCACAGCAGATGCTCATGCCTCTCTAGAAAATATGGAGATTTGCTATGGTCTGGCTACCTCTGACCACATTCCTATAGCTATGTTGTTAAATGTTGACACTGTGCCCCTCCTGGTGGATACTGGGAATTCGGGCAACTCAGTGAAACTAAACTGGGCTAATCTATCTAAAGAGGACATTGATAGATATACTGGCTTAATTGACAGCTTATTAAATCATGTTGTATTGCCGAGGGATGCCATTATGTGTCTAAACATGAACTGTACTGACACACAGCATGCTGCTGACATATGTGATTTTTATGATAACATTACAAAAGTTTTAAGTACCTCTGCTAGGTCTTTCTGCAGTCATAAGAAGGTGGTTAACATCAAACCTGGGTGGAAGGAGTATGTGTCTGAACACCATGCTGCAGCAAGGGAAGCCTTTAAAGAGGACCTATTATACTACTTTTCTGGTCTTAATTTCTTGTTTTACACTGCTATAGAGCAACCTGACACGAATCACATCACAAAAAACTATGTAGATTTTCGGGAAGCTCTTTCTCTTATTTTGGCGATCCAGCACATCCTGTCAACACTTGAGTGTGTGTGCTTCGGCAATCTCCGCTCCCTCCGCCTGTGCATCGGCCATCTCCGCTACCCTCCCCCCCCTCCTGCAAACCCCACTCCGTTGTGATTGGTTACCTTCCTTCCGGAACACTTTCAGTGGCGGGAAGCGCGAGCATGGACCTATAAGGGCGCGAGGCAGACGCGAACAGGGAAGTGACAGCATTACCATACATGGAAACATCCGCGTGGTCACGTCACCAATTTTTATGCGACGTCACGAATTATGAAAGGGTAGACCGCTTTGAAGACGTGACTTCTCGACTGGCTAGAATAGTGTTTAGTGCTCTGCACAGACACCCCAGACGGTCAGCAGGGAATACGTCGAAATGCATGTAAGTCATTATTTGATAATTTAGTATGGTTAAGCATGACTATGAATCATCATAACAACGTTTATAGGTCATAAAAGTCAAAAAGCATCATAGGTCCTCTTTAAACTTTGGACTGATGCAGGAAGGCCTAGACAGGGTGATGTGTTTGAGTGTAAAAAACAAGCTAATGCCAGATATAAATATGCTCTTCGTCATATTAAGACAAAAGAGAATACTATTACAGCGGACTTGCTTGCTAGGAATTTACAAAAGAACAACTATGTTGACTTTTGGAAAGCAATCAAAGTGATGAATAACCATAAAACGTCTTTACCACATGACATTGAAGGTATCTGTGGTTCAGATAACATTGCAAAATTATGGCGTGAGCATTATATCAAGCTGTTCAACTGTGTCAAGAGTAATGTTGTTGCTGTTAATAATGTTGATTTGGACACTAATGCTACAGTAAGCCCAGCAGAGGTGGCACATGCTATTGAGACACTTGATAACAACAAAACATGTGGTACAGATGGTATTGCTGCAGAGCATCTTAAGCATGCCAGCTATAGGCTCTCTCCACTGTTAGCCATGTGTTTCACTGGTATCATGGTGCATGGTGTTCTCCCTGACTCCATCTTGTCTGTTTTGCTGGTTCCTGTGCTTAAGGAGAAGGCTGGAAAATTAAACAGCATGGACAATTATAGGCCAATTGCCCTTGCCAGTACTCTGTCTAAGGTGCTGGAAAAAAATATTTTAAATAGGATGGAAATGTATGTATTAACTACAGAAAATCAATTTGGATTCAAGAGAAAACATAGTACTGATTTATGCATTTATGCTCTAAAGGAGATTGTCGCTAAATATCAACACCAAAACACCTCTGTGTTTCTCTGTTTCATTGATGCCTCTAAGGCATTCGATAGAATCAACCATGCAAAACTATTTGGAAAACTACTTATGAGAGATGTTCCTAAATATATTGTTAGAATTCTAATGTATTGGTATGCTCAGCAAACATTCCAGGTCAAATGGGATAATACTGTTTCTGATCCTTTTCATGTGGCGAATGGGGTCCGTCAAAGAGGAATCTTATCTCCTATTCTTTTTAATGTATATATGGATGACCTTTCAAGACAACTAAATGAATGTAAAACAGGATGTATAGTGGGAGATCAAGTTGTGAATCATCTCATGTATGCTGATGACCTGGTTTTACTTTGTCCATATTCTGTTGGGTTACAAGAGCTGTTGAGGATATGTACACAATATGGAAAAGATTTTGACATCAACTATAATGCCAAAAAGAGTAAGGTCGTTGTTGTGAGATCTAGAGAGGACAAAAAATCCTCTTTTCCTGTTTTCCACCTCTCAAATGGACTATTAGAAATATCCAGGGAATTAAAATATCTAGGACATGTCTTCTCAGATGATCTCATGGATGACAGTGACATTTGTCGTCAATGGTGTAAAATATATGCACAGGCCAACATGATGTTGAGGAAATTTTCCATGTGTTCCACAGATGTTAAGTGTGCTCTGTTTAGGGCTTATGTCACACCGCTGTATACAGCTCATCTGTGGTCCTCTTACAGAGTGAGAAGTATGCAGAGGCTTAGAGTGGCACATAATGATGCCATGAGGTTGTTGCTCCGTGTTCCTAGGTGGCACAGTGCTAGCCAGTTATTTGTGTCCTCTAATGTACCTACATGTCAGGCACTGTTGCGAAAGTTGATGTTCAGTTTCATGTGTCGTTTGGATTTGTCAGAGAATGGCATCATTATGGGCTTAACCAACCCTATGATGGGCTATCGGTTCACATCCAGGCTTCGAAAGCATTGGCATGATAGCTTGCACCTATTTTAGTACAGTATTTTATTGAGTAACGTATTTTAATGTGTTCTATGTGTGTGTGTATGTTGGATGTGAGTGGACCATCTGAGTCCTTAATAAAGATTATTAATATTGAATGTTGTTTAGTTGTAAACTGAAATGTAGATTCCTCAAATGCGTATCCAACAAACCACTCAGACGGGCCACACCTCTCCTATTGTACTATGCTCAGAACTCCCCGGTGCCATCTTCAAACTGTCCCCCCCAACATTCCCCCTCACATGACTGGCCAAATTGAGAACATTGCATTGTGGTTATGGTGAACTGAAGCCATTGTTGTATCTTAAACCTGTCTGTCTCTCAACCGTCTCCCCCTCCTTTCTCCCCCCCCCTCCTTGTCTGTTCCTCCAACTCAGAACAACCTGACCCCTCCCATGTTTTACAATAACAATGTATGTATATTAGAACTGTCTGCCCCTCAGCCTGTCTCCCCTCCAAAATCACTGTTAGATGTCTCCCTCCTGGGAGACAAATGTCCTTAAATATGCCATGACTTTAAGGGAAGGTCGTCACTCTTTGCAACATACCCACGTGCATGAGGCAAACCAGTGACCCCTCCGGAGGAACCCTTGCTATTGATTGAAAATAAACCTTTTGTTACTACAAACGTATCACTCTACTTAATTTCTCACCACAGTTTGGCGAGCCAGCCAGGAGGAGAGCACTCCAAATCACCGAGGTTCTTTCTACCTATCTCGCAAAAAGCCCTTTAATTTCGGGGCAGAGAGGGACTCTGTTGTTCGTCCCGTGGGGAGCTCTGTCATCTCCTCCTGAAAGAATCGGTAAGTGAGAATTCTGTTTTTTTAAAGCAAAACGATTGGGTAAAAGGGTGATTCTTCTGGACGCATCTCTGTGAGAACTTTCGCGGACTGCAGTCGGAGCGCAACTCTCCTGTTAAATTTACTTGCCAAAAGTGAACGGCCCGGGTTAGTTTTGGCCTGTGTGTTGTTTGTGACTGTTAACGCATTTGAAAATCCTTCCGCCAAGCACAGGACTGAATTGACAAAATAAGTCTTATTTGTTCAAATTGAACTGAGCAGGTTGAGAGGAAGGTAGGTTGTAACGCCCATTGATCACACGAGACTCCGGCTCCTCTTACTGATGCTTTAATGTCGCATTATCACACCGTAGAACTACAATACAGATATGAAATTAGCTCTACACACATACAATTATCCAAGACCACATAAATAACTCACGGCAAATAAGAATGAAACAAAAACACAATACTAACCACTTTGCCTGCTTGTAGCCAATGGGGTTAAACGTTAATCTTGCTTCAGGAAATCTTGGATATAAACCTTTAGAAATAAAAACGTGGCTTGTCTGCCACTGCTCCGTTAGCTTCTGGCTGCTTCCGGGTAAAAACAACGAATAAGACCAAGAAATAAAACAACAGGTACATTTACAAGAAATAATACGAGAGTCCACCTATAGGTCAAAAACTGAATTACATATAATACTTTACAGAGCAGGAAAACACTGCCTGCAGTTACACTCCCACCATCAGACAACGTATGATTTCTAACAGAATTAACTTAGTGAACAGCTTCTTACCCAAAGAAAAACATTGTATAATCTGATAATGTGGTTACATCACTTTCACAAATGGATTGACCTTTTATTCAGCTTCAAGCAAAATGGCCGTTTTATGTATGGACCTTTTTCAATAAAATGTTCTAGTTGTGTATGTGCCTTTACTGTCTCTTGTAGTGCCACTAAGCAGTAGTTTAAGCTTTCTGACTTTCCCATCAGCTCCTGGGAAGACTTTGGTAACCTTTGCCATCTTCCACTGATTTCTGGACGTGGCAAAACTGTAACAGGACTTACATTTACTTTGCCATTTCTCCTTTTGCAGCAGCTACACCTGCCTCTCTGCTTTCCTGGTTTCTTCTTCCTCCTTTTATATTCATCTGCATTTTCTGCTCCTGAAGACAGACTGCCAGATGAATACATCCGGGGCTTCTTTTGACTCGGTTTCCAGCTTGTGTCCTCTTCCACAACCTTCTCATCAGAGCTCAGGATTGTCTTACATCCCTTTTGGTCAGCGCCAGATTCACCGTATTCCTTTGACTGAGGGTCACTTCCTGATCCTTTCTCTTTCTTCTTGTCTTTCTTCATCGTCTTTGCTTTAACTTTCACTCTATGTTTTTTCTTCTTATTCGCTTTAGTTGCGTGAACCTGTGCCGCTTTGAGTTCTGGGTCTTCATCATCAAGCTCTCCCACCTTAATATTTTCTTCTTTAGGGAGTTCTCTTTGGCACAGGAAACTCTGTCCTGTAAACCTGTTGGACTCTACAAGCTTCTTCGCGGTGAGCCAGCGAGAGGCAGATTCAGCTAGATTATCCTTTGAGACAACACAGTGCCGTTTACTTTGCTCAATGGGAGACATGATATCTGTCATGACTTGCTTTGTGATGATACTTTGACTCAAGCCTGTTTCATCATGACCATCAACGGCAGCATTGCTGTAGCCAACGATGCTCCAACCTAACGCAGACTTGAGCGCAAATGGCTGGTCCTCACTGCCACTGATGACGTCTCTGGGAAGTAAGGCTTGAGGGCAGTCATAGCCTATCAACAACCCTACTTCGCAGTCAAGCTCTGGAAACATTTCATGCTCTAAATGTTCTAAGTGAGGCCAGAACTTTGCAGTTTTACTTGTGGGTATATGAGATCTATTTGCTGGTATAAAATCTGTGGTATAAGTTTTTGGCAGTTTGATTACACTTTCAGAGTTAATGCCTCTTACTTGTAGTCCGTTCATCCTTTGGCTGGACACGACCTTTGTTGACGATGTTATAGTTGACACTGTCAGTTTCACTGACTCCTTCTTGACATCCAATGCCTCAGCTGTATCTTTTAATATGAAGGTGGTGTCGCTCTGAGAGTCAAGCAAAGCATAAACCAGAACTTCTTTGTCTGGTTCAGCTGATGTGGAGACATAGACTGGAACAACAGTAGACGTATGGGTGTTATTTTCTTCTTGAACAACTCTGTTGGAGGTAGCTTGCTTTGACTCTAGTGCAGGGGTGTCAAACTCATTTTGGTTCGAGGGCCACATACAGCCTCTCTGATCTCAAGTGGGCCGGACCAGTACAATAATGGCAAAATAACGTACATCAACTCCAAATCTCTAGCTTTGTTTTTCAGTAATATGCTTTATCACTCAGTCTACATTTGTAACCTACATTATCACGGATCACAAGGGATCTCTGTACCCCCCAGGAAATGTCTTAGTAAAGGTTGCTGCTGGCCATGGGAATAGGAGGTGCGGCGCGCAGCGCTGCAGCAAAAATTTGGGGGGTATTTTGCTCAAAGATGCCAATACGCACTAATGAAATAAACAACTGTTTATTTGAATACACAAATACAACAGGCACTGACGTTACAGTTGTCCAATTTTGTTTACTATATGTACAGGGACACATTTTGTGCAAACATGCAGACAGTACAAAATAAAATGTAATAAAAGTGCAACTTCTACTGTTTTGATTTATTTTTAAATACAGAGGTTATTGGTTGTTTTGGAATTCGTTTTTCCCAATTTAAAACATAAAAATAAAGCAGCATGGAAAATTAGGAAATAAATCTTGTAGGCCTACACTAGCATGCTTCTGCTCGTTTCGCACGTGCAGAGCCGCGGACACATCGCGCTTGCTAGTACATTAATTGTTCAGCACTAAAAATAAAAATTGTTTTATTTATTTTTTATTTTTTTGGTTTTTACTTTGCCATAAAGCACTGGAGGAAACATTAATAGCGGTGAAGCAAGATTGCCATTTACCATTTCCCACGTTGCTAAAATGTGCTTTTTTTTTATTTAGGCTGCCCCCTAGCGGCTGGAGTGAGCATTTTGGTTATTTCTTTAAAAATTCATATCTCCTCACAGGAATGGGCTAGAGACTTACTTTTTTTTTTGAAATGCTCATAAATGTGTGCTCTACAAGTCGCGGGCCGGATTAAATCATCTCGCGGGCCGTATGTTTGACACCACTGCTCTAGTGCATGTGTTGGTGTAAACTCTTTGTCTTTAGCGTCTTTGGTTTCATTAGACTGTTCATCTTCGGTTTGTTTACTTTCTCTTCTTTGTTCTTGGTTGTACTTCCATCGATCTTGATGTAAGCATGTTGGGTGGTTTCGTCCACATGAGTCACATATGCTCCTAGATGTACATGCTTTGGAGTTGTGGCCAGTCCTGAGGCAGCCAAAACACAACCTTTCCAGTTGTACAAATGTAACCCTTTCTTCAACTGACCTTTCCATCATTTTGAAACATTTATGGAGAGTATGTCCTTGCCTCTTACAGAAAATTCTCTTGCTACTCGTCTGCTCACTTGAGCTAGTGGTGAAAACCCTAGCACTTGGTTTCTGATTTTGCTTAGCTTCTTGTTCTGTTAGCTTTATTGCTGAAAAGATGTGACTGGGTTGCATGCAATTCGAGCCTCAAGGTTGAGAAAGTGCATGAAGCAACTGAAATCAGGGAACAGTTTGTGTTCATCTTGGTACATAGTGACTGATCTGTTTCAACGTGCGCTTAACCAATCAGGTAATTTGGCAGCTATTTTTTGGTTTTCCACACAATCGTTAAGAGCTTGTAAACCTTGAACATAAGGCATGGCTGATTCAACACTGCTTAGAAAATCTACAAACTCACGAAGATCTTCGCTGTCCTTTTGACCAATTTTATGCCATGCATGTATCTTGTCACGGTATGCCTTACCAATAACAAACGGATTGCCGTATCTGTCTTCAAGTTTGTCCCAGGCGGCTTTGTAAGCCGTTTCTGTTGCTACTAGGAAATGTCCTTCAATAGCTCTTTTGGCTGGGCCACCAACATACTTACGCAAAAAGAAGAGTTTTTCTTGAGTTGGCAGGTTCTTACGATCGATCAGAGTACAGAATGAAAGCTTCCAATCATTATACTTGAGAGGATCTCCTATGAAGACAGCCGGTTCCGGGATTGAGATACGATTGGCTGTAATCGCTTCAGCGAGTGTTCTCACAAGATCATTGGAGGTTTCATGAGAGGTGATGAATGTGGGAACCTTGGTAAGTGGAACTTGTTGCACGGTAGGAGGTTGAGTGAGAATGGCTTGGTGAACCATAGGAGATTGAAGGAAACTGGCTGGTTGAGGTGTGTAATTGGATGTGAACGTTGAGGGATGTGGGGGAGAGGTCTTAGTGACGGCAGCTATGTGTGGATGATAAGGTGGATTGTGTATGGTTTGTTGAGCAGGGCTAGCTCGGGGAGGCGGTGCTTGTTGAGCAGGATACAGGGGGTTGCTTACAGGGTTGAGTGCAGATGGTTGGTGGAGGGGAACTGGAATCCTAGCTTGGGGAGGCGGTGCTTGTTGAGCAGGATAGAAGGGGTTGCTTACAAGGTTGAGTGAGGATGGTTGGTGGAGGGAAACTGGAACCTTTAGTGGGGATGGATAGATGTCTTGACCCTGTTCAGTCAAAATGGCTGACCGGTGGTCTACTTCGTCATAATGATCTTCTGAGAAAATATTCAGTCTGGCTTGTGCTGCATTTTGCTTTTTTATTTCCTCCAACCGTTCCACTTCTCGCTTTTTCCTTTCCAGTTCTGTTCTTCTAGCAGCGCTTTCTGAAATAAACTGAGTTTGTTTTCTAGCATTCTCTGCTTCAATTTATTTTTCTTCAGCTTCTCTTTGAGCTGTTAACATTTGTTCCTGCACCTCAAGTTTCCGAATCTCTTCTTCTCGCTGATGTTGTTCTTTCATTACTTTGAGAACTTCTTGTGTAGCTGCAACTTCAGCCGCTGCTTGTTGTTTTTTATACCGTGACAGACTGGAAGAGGTGGTTGACTTACAGCTGGGTTTAAGCGAGCTTGCACTGGATACTGTGTTGCCAAACACTGACTCAGCTTCAGGCCAGGGTATAACTTCTGAATCTTCATTACCACTGAGGTATTGTTGAGCTCTTTTATTTGCAGTCACAGTGAGTGCATTTCATGTCATTAATTCTCCGGATTTCAGGTTCAGGAGTTGCAATATCCCTTATTTTGAGGTAAGTTTTGTCAATCTGATCTTGGATAGAGTTGATTGTGCTTACAACATCCTCAATCAGATCCACAGCATCATTTTCCTTAATGGAATGTCTTAAGCCATTAGTGTGAAATTTCCACTTTCCATACAGCTTCAAAAAATGTGCTTTTAGATCACACAACCTTTCATCCAGCTGAGCCTTTCCTTTTTCAGTTAGCGTTTGTGAACGTTCGCTTCTTCTCATGTCTGGAGGCTGTTGTGTACTATGTGCACCAACCTGGGACTGTGAGTCTTGTACTGTCGCTTCAGCATGCTCACCATCGCCATCTTTTTGTTGGTCTTCATGATTGGCTTCTTTAGTTGCCTGTGTGGCACTAACGCTTGTTTGTGACATGTTAAATGTTTATGAAATGTGTTGAGATTTAAATGAAAAGTACTTCTCAAATGTGCTGCTATGAAATAAAATGCACATTAAGGCATCACATTGCTGTAAAGGCCCATTTAGAATTGCAATGTATGGCAAATAATAAAGCTGTGAAATCTTAGGCACTGTCTTCATATGAAAAACTCACGTATGAAATTACACACAATGATTGGATGTTAAACTTAAAACATCTTATACTTAACTCACTTCAAAACACTGTATTTTCTAAGTCACTTTGATTCTTACAATCAACCGCAAATAAAATGTCCACTGTTACTTTAAGGCAGCAAAAAAAATTAAATGTCCACAATGCAACTTAAAGCTGCAGTTGAGAGTTTCAGCCGTTGGGAGCCGTTGGGATCCCAACGGCTGTTTTCCCGACGCTCTACCTGCTGTAGCTCCTCCCTCTGAACGACAGCTACGCGCGTTCACGTGAATTCAGGAGGATTGACAGGAGACAAACACCATGTCCGATTCCGAGGTGATTAAACATGAGTAATGATAAGTACATACGTATATTGAACATTTACATCTTACTCAGACATACCATGTATGTTAGCTTAACATCATTGTAGGCTAATTGTGCTGGTAGGCCTAAGAAAAGTAGCTGAAACAGCCAGGCAAGATAACAAACTAATTGCAACTGTAATTCGTTAGCATTAGCTTCCAGAGCTAGTAACCTGGCCATCAATATTACTGACGTTTTGAAGTGATGAATTATACTACAATAACGCTATTTATTTTGCATATTAGAGTGTACAAGAGAGCTCAGCCGGCTCTGGGGACGATTATGTCCCAGGTCCAAGCACAAGCAGCACAGGACGAGGGATACATAGAGCCAGAGGACGTCCTGCTGCTAGAGGCAGGCAGCCTAGGGGCAGAGGTAGGAGCAGAGGAAGGGGACGAGGTCGCGGTCGGAGAGGTCTTGACGTGATAGGGCAAGAGGACATGGCCCGTGTGGAAACACTCCGACTTCAACGTGTCACAAATGAGCAGGTAGGCCTATGTGTATTTCATGTCATACTTTCACACACAAAAAAAAATCAGGGGAGCCAAATGTCAGTATAAATGTGTAACAAGTAATTTTATATTTCCTGTCCAGGTTCAAATTAGAAACCTGAACCAAACACAGCTCCAGCATCTGCTGGAGCTGTGTTTGGAACGTGAACCATCACTCATCTTCGACCTCCTGGCCATGTCCCCTCAACCATCTAACCCACAACAGCCTGGTCCCAGTGACCCACAGCAGCCAGCCTGGTGCATTTGCACCAAATGCAAGGAGATGCCAACCGATCTAGAGAGGAAATGCTGCGGACAACTCCTGAACTCCTGTGTCTCCATGCTGCCTCACATGGACGCATACATAATGCAAGGTGGGGTTTTGCGGCTGGCCAGGAGGATCTGGAACGATGTCCGGGCTGTAGCTGACCGTCCAGACCCAGGGGAGGACAACAAACAATTTAGGTTTGCTGCCTATAGGCAGTTTGCTGTCTGGCAATATGGGGCACTGGCTAGGGGACACAGGGTGGTCATTCCCAGCTGTTGTGTCTGGAGGATACGGGACAAATACCCAGACGGGCAATATGTTGGCTTCCTCACAAGGCGACATTAAGCATTATTAAAACAATTGTTTAAAACAAAACATGTTCAGTCAATTTTCTGTTTTTATGACCAACCTTTTCATTGTCAGTTACGGCAGACATCAAAATAACTATATCATCATAATACCAATGCACATTCAGCAGGTGTAAATGTTGGACAAAAGAAGAGTGAAGATGTGGTAAAAAGCTTTTTTATTAAAAAATAAAACGATAAGAAATGTCACACAGGAACATTTACAAATATCAAAATTTAAAAAGTCAACAGCGTAATATTGTTCCACCAGCAGCTGAAAGTCAGCGCCACTTTTTTTTGTAGTGTGTTGTCATCTGTGCTCTTTTACGGCAGTCCTTGTCCTGTTAAAAGAATAGAGTAATTACTCTTCATAAGTGTTTCATTTCCCTTTACTTCAGATATATACTGTATGTGTTGATAATATGGCAAACAGGTTTTATTCCATACCTTGTCCTCTGCGAAATTGGGTTTCTAACAGTTCCTGGGTGGTGGGAGGTGGGACGCTGGCAAGAACCCCATATTGCCGTGGGTCATCACGCCTTTTCTTTGTGGTCTTCGGCAAACCCTTGTCTGCTGTCAGCCGGGTTTCTAGGACAGCACTCTGCAGGTCCTGGATGTATCCGTAGTCCTTCTCCACCTTCACCGTGTATAAACTCCAAGTCTTTGACTTCTTATTGTAGAGCTTGCGGTACCTGACAGAATGAAATAGTGTCTCAATGTATCCACATCAGTCATGCAGCTTAGAATTTTGTAAATACCTGAAAATATCAAATAAACTGAAAATAATTTTAAAAAGTACTCTATTGAGCCATCAGCCTTCCTCTTCACTGGTCGGTGCACATGATGGTTGTAGTCCAACGCTGCTAAGAGGGTGCGTGCTTTGTAAACAGGGGGGCTGAAGCTGAATCGCTTGCTGGCATACATCAGTATGTGATTGTGGAAGGATTCCAGCTCAGCGGTTGACCTTACAGAATAAAAGAAACAAACGTTTAAGCTATGACCCACATATAATAGAACTTTCATTTGAAAGTGGCCATGAATACAGCGTTATAGAAATGCTTGTAAAAGCCATTACCATGAATAGGGTTTGTAATGCCATGTATCCTGTATTGTGGCTAGTGTTAAACGGTGTATAGCAAGCATCTCAGCGAAGTCATTAGCCTGAGCACTGTATGTCAAATGCCTGTATAGCAGGGCTTAGCCACTTACAATAACCTTCTCATGAAAACATGTTTTATTACCTGAAACTCAGGAACTTCTCCACCTTCTTCAGCCAGTGCTCATCCAGCACTATGTCTGACAGTAACTGAAAGGCCTCAGAATCACTCTGGATCCACTCCTTCTCCCTGTCTGCTGGTAAGGGGCCATGTTCACAGCATGATAGTACCCACTCGTGCTCTCCCTGAACATGGTGCAGAAGTCCAGTCCACATGTCCTACAGTAGAAAAGAACTGCATAATTTCTTATTGTGTATATTTTACACAATACATTATACACAATTTGTCATTATATAAATGCTAGTGCAAGTTTTTAAAATAAATATAAAATCAAAATAACCAAAGTCAATTTATCAATAAAATCGAAATGTAAGAAATGGTCAGGAATTCAGATTTCCATTTTAAAATCTCAGAGTGAAATCCAAAAAAGAATTTAAACATAACACTTACACAGAACTGAGTATAGTCATCTGCAGTCTTACAGCAATACCAGAAATGGTTGCATATCTCCTTACTCCAGGTAAGGAGAATTGAACATCCTTTCCGAAGGCCTGCCTTGACACAGAATGGAAAACAACATTTAAATAAAGCTCAGACTTAGTCGTCATTGTTGATTGGCCTACTTCTCTGAAACCAGGAACCTGATGTAATCACCATAGACGCGTGGCTTATAACTGAATGGCAGGAAATGACAAGACCTTTGCTATGCGTTGGAGAAATTATGCTACTTTATTGTTTCATTTGGTGACATGTTATGTGTGTTGACCACTGGGTGGAGCTTTTGGTTAGACAGAAAGCATAAATGTAATCACCTGGCACAGCCAGGTGTGTGTAATTGGGAAGAGCAAACAGTTTTGTACCGTGTCAACGTGAACGGGGGTCATCTAGCAGCGATATATTTGCTCTGTACAAAACCTATTAATGAACTTACCTTACATGAAACAATTCAGTCATTGTGATCCTAATCTCAATGAAGTTGTTTTAACAAACAACAAGAGTCGAAATCAACTAGAAAAAACTGTGTTGTTTCACTTAGTATTATAACAATCTATTATCAAGGACAAATCTGAATCAAAGTCAGGAACTTACTGCATGGATTTTTTTCCCCAAGTTCTTGGACCCGTGCCAGATGTCAAGGGTGTGTCGAACACCAGAGTCCTTGAACCTGCCTTTTGTTGGATCTGCATGGAAGGATGCAAACAGATGTTAGACGCAGGCTAAATTTATTTTGACAAAGATCAATCATGAAATACATAGAGCAATACTTTGTCCGTAAAATTATACACAGAAATATCTTTGCACTTACTGAAGAGCGCTGAGATCTGGGAATGTGCATCCGTGCAAAACTTCTCTAGATTAATCTCTTTGTGAAGAGTCTCGAAGGTCTGGATGAAGGCCTCCTTCTCCATGATCACCGAGTTCTTCTGGGTCTCCCTCTTATCAAGATTGACAATGGACATTATTTATTTACTGTCATTGTCCATTGTCGTGTATGTGCAGTACTGTGCTGAAAACCCAGGGCTATCCATACGACCGTCACCTATGAAAGATGAAAAAAATCAAAAAGACATAGCAGATATAATAGATAAAGCCACATTCTTTAATTTATCAATCTCAAAAAGGTGAACATAGTATGACATTACACAGTAAACAAAAAGTAAATGCATCAAATGTAGTTGAGCCACATTGTAATCAGCTGTGTGTAGGACTGTAGGAGAAATATTTGTAGAAGAGGAATTTGCAAACTTACCAAGGGCCACTACACTGTCCTTTGATTTCAGCCGGGTAATAATGGCTGACCTCTTGTCATCCCAGTAGTCCTCGATGGTGTCAACACAGTAGGCGTCCTGGATTTAAAAAAACGTGTTTCTATGCACTATTCCCAAGTTCATGAACTTGAAGAGCAGAGCCACCTTCCCATAGTTGTTCCCAGAGAGCAGGATGTTTGAAGACAACATGAAGTCACCTGCTTGAATCCCATATTTTAGAGCGGGCTGGGAGTTCCACCTCCAGACACTGTGACCCTGATGACATATCTGAAAAAACAAAAAAGAGCACAGCACAGAACAGTAGCTGTTATTAATAAATAATTTACAAGCAAGTGTACACTATGCCATCAAAGTGAAATATTATGATTCTACAGTATGACTTCATTGATAACCAAGTACTCACCCATTCCATGCCAACTGATGTGCCCCTGGAAGTTAACTTAACTTCAAAAGGTCTAACCGCTCCACATTCAGTAGCAGTCACAGGGTCAAAAGTGTTGCAATTTGTGATTGGTATGACGAGATACTGAGCCAGCTGTTGAAGACAGCTGTGGTACACAATGGATGCTGGTTGTCCAATTACATCTTCCTTGCAGAGGACTTGGGTCTTTTCTGGTGGCGGTGGAATCACTTCTGAGGAATTGTGTGCATCAATGTCATGAACAGTCTCCTCCAGACCAACAGCTGGTAATGTGTCCAGCCATTTGCTCCTTCGAAGAGCTCCACCAGTCCTGTAATAACATTGACAAACACTACTGTTACGTCCCTCTTTGTCTAGGGGTAAAGGGACTGTAACTTAAAACCAGTTTAAAGGTAAAGTAGGAGTCGGGTCGTAAAATGATGAGTATTTAATTATCAGAAAGAACAAAAGTATCAAACTTAACTTCACCGGAAGAAATAATAGAAGAGCAGCTTTGCATGAAAGCAGGGGCCTATTGCATAAAACTAGGATAAGGGATTAACCCAGGATATTTCGGTTATCCTGGCTTGCGTTAGCCATGATCCGGTTGCATAAAAGCGGAGGGACAGAAGTTACCATGGAGATTTATCCTTTACGTTTAGCCTGGTCCCGACCAGGCTAAACGTAAAGGATAAACTTATTCTGTTGCCTGATTGGCTCAGTCAACTGTCACTCCGATCTGAAATCAAGGTGTTTAACAGTTATTCCATGATCTTCTGTGTATTGCTTTATTTTCATTAGCCTGTTTTAAGGTACCACATAAAAGACTGGATTGTCATTTAGTTAAATATTTAACCTGAACCATTTATAATTAACTTAATTATGATTACATTAAGATGCAATGATTATAATAATTTATGTGATACTCTGTTCATATTGCAGGCTATATTTATACAATTGATCATCGATGGCAGATGACGTATGTGGGTCAAATAAATTCATCTAAAACAAAATTCAATATAAATTAAAAATTCCTTTTTTCTGTAATTGAATTCAAAAAGTGAAACTTAAATATATTCTAGAAATTCATTACACATGGAGTGAAATTAATCTAGAATAAACATACTTTTCAGAAGGTCGACAGTTCTGTGTTATAAATCCTTTTTCTGATTGGTTGTATGTAACATTCTAATATTTTGAGATACTGGATTTTTTATTCCATGATCAACCAATCATCCAATAAAAGGCCTGACATATTTCACTTTGTGTAATGAATCTATGAAAGTTTAGATCCACCTTTTCTAGGTCCAGCCGACATTCCCATTTTACTTCTCAAAAGCACAGACACACGTTTTTACATTTCTTAGCCACTGACCACTGCAGCAACAGTTTGATGTAAATATCTCTCCCCCCTTGTATCACTATAGCCTTGCACCACAGTCGCTGTGACAATCACATTTACTGATACCCCACTCACCGTTTTGATCGGCCATCAAAGCCTTTAAAACATGCAAGGCTAGGCAGTTTTTCACCTTTCAGACACTTATTTTCCGTTATAAATGAACTGTTTTTGGCTGCTTGCACTAACTTTTCCTCCTGCAGGTATGCTATTCATTTATTTCTCCTTTGAACACTCGTGTTCATGCAACTTGGCAATTTGTTAGGCTCTACATTTAGGTTGGTTTAGCCTGTTGACAGTGGGCTGTTTTATGTTTGCTACACAGAGTAGGAGAAATGTTGTATGGTGCTCTGTGGTTCTGTCCCAGAGCAAGCGAGAGTGAAAGTTTGTGCGTTGGTTGTTTTGTTGTTGTGGTTCTTGTTGTTTGTTGTTATCGAGCTGAGGTGTTTTTATGTGTCTGATTTGCAGAGTTCTGATCTCTGGTTTTGCCAAAATCAGTGAGGTGGCTTGTTTTTCTTTCCTTTTCTCTCTCTGTGTTTTGTGTGGCAACTCTGGCGTCTGCTTGACCATTAGACAGCTCGGTCACCTTGTTGCCAGCACCTTTTGAATGCTTGATTTTGTTTGGATTAACTCTGTGCACTTGGGTGTGCATTTCAGTTTTTAAATTGCGCGCAGCGATCGTTTAAGTTTTACTTAAACTTGTTTCTTGTTTTGCTTCTAACTTCATCATTGCTTCCAAACTCAACTCATTTTAACACAACTAACTTTGCAATTGTTTTGTTCTATTTGATGCACATTATCAACATTTTGCTGCAGACTTGTTGATGTTTCACCACAGTTAACATTGTTGGCTTTGCAGGTCCTATCGGTAAGTAATTATGGTTCTGTTTCGCTTGATGACTGTATCCAAAAGGTAAGATCACTTTGTTTATTTGACAAGTCAACATTGTTGTTATTTATGACTTTGCCTTTCTGCTGTGAAGTGTTCATTTCTTTCCCTATTTCCTCTCGGTTATGTGCCTTGACTCATATTCCTTCAACTTTCTACACCAGCCGAAATAACGACCTTTCTATGCTAGCCTGCTGTCACTGTCACTGTGTCACTCCCCTGTCTTCTCTTTCTGCTCTCCACAGACTGGTGAAGGAAGCACTACCACGACCAGCCACCACCCGGGGATTGGTTTGTGGTCATGGCTCCCAGACGGAGGTTCTGGCGAAGCAAGCGCTGGACGGGACCCTTTCCAATCCTCCTCACCACCATGACGGCCGTGACGGTTGCAGAAAGGACCACCTGGAGCCAGTCACTGCAAACGGATCGCTGCCAGCTACAGCCCGACGGATCAAGAGGCACCTACGACAGGACTACAGCCCACCAGCATGAACCTGACGACATCAGCGGGACCAGCACCAGCAGCGACAAAGAAGAAGACGGACAACCACCTCGGTCCAGTGAGAGCCAGAGGACACCCTTCCTCCCCTGGCCTTACATTTGTGCTTTGGGCACTAGTCTGGATGTGTCTGGCCAGCCCCCCGCCCTCATCCGGATGTGAAACGCAGACCTGGAAATCTGGCATCATCTCTTTCTCCTACCCTGCCACCCAATGTAATGAAGATTACTGCCCCATCCATGGCATCATTACCAACGTCAGGAACGCCGCTTTCCTGATGGCTGTCAAAAAGAGCCTCATCACCGTCTCCTGCGACAAACAGCCACCAAGCTCCCAGCTGTGCACCGTGAAAACCCACAAAGTGTTCAACTCCAACATCGACTCTCCCCTCTGGTGCAACCGTCCTAAAAGCTGCATGGATACACCTGCATACCAGGGAAACAGAGACTGGCGGTCCCTCTGCACCCGTACAGATCTAAAGGAAGATCTGCCCCTCGCTCCGCAAGCCCCCCCTCCCTATCAAAAAAACCCAACCCCTCCACATGCCCATCCCTCTGACAACGCAGCCATCACCCTGATGACCGAATTTGCCCAGCAAAGACAACTATCTAACTGCTGGATTTGCCAACAGCTACCCACGTCCTCCACAGCTCCGATGCTCTCCCCTATTCCTTTCACCCTGGCAGATTGGACTGTTATGTCATGGCCTTCCGTTCAAAATCAACTTACCCATGATGATGAGGCTTGCTACACTCCTCCTTTACACACCACCCATAATATCAACACCACCGATAAGCAACACATTGTTTCCTTTGCTATTGACATTTTTAATCATAAACACAAACCTCCCTGCACTAATGGGACCTCGCTCTATCGATTGACTTTTTTAGACGCTACATTCAACAGGGTTTAAGGTATAAACTACAATTGACTTTAGCTGAGACAAATTGCACATCCAACCATGTTTTCCCTAGCCCTGACTGCATCATTACTCCTAACACAGCCTCCATCAGACTCGAAGTTGGCATCCTTAGTATCCCTTCATTTAGTCACCTCTCTATTTCCCATTTAACTTGGACCAAACATTCTTGTTCCATACCTTTACTCCCTAAACAGCCTGTTATCAGAGCATGCACCTCTTTGATCCCTCCCATCCCCATTCATCCTCTAACTAACGTTAGCCACTGCGTCAGTTTTCTCTCTAGCAATGGTATTTTCCTTGGTAAAAGCAGCTGCAATCATAATGTAATTCCCCTACTAAGTTCATCTGAAAACCTTACCCTACCAGAGCGAGTTTATTTAGTCTGCGGCAACCTAGCTTATGCTTGCATTCCTTCGCCCCTTAGCCAGCATCGACAACACCTCACTGGGATTTGTTATCTAGCCTTCCTCATTCCCCTAATTAGAGTTGCTGACCCAATGGAACTGGCCCCCTTTCATACACTCACTAAACGTAGCATTTATTTGGCCTCTAGAATTCTGGGGCCGGTTTCCCGATAACGTCATCTCTTAGCGCGCTACGAAGACTCCTACGTTATGACTTACCAAAGTTGTTTACCTCTGTAGTCGTGGTTCCCGAACGGTCTCTTAGGAGTCTTCTTAAGAAACAGTCCCTACGTGGCTCGTACACGGCGCTGTCCAGTGCTGAAATCGATGGCTCAGAGTTTGATTTTCCATTTCCTGCTTATTTCATGCGAAGCTGCATGACAAGTCTTTGCGAATAAAAGATTACTAGAAATCCTTCTAAGCCGAAACATTTATGTAACACCTCTTGCTTTATAATCTAAGTATCTTTAAGAACAATAATCACGTTTCGTGGTGGGTCAGTAAGGAAACTGAAAGTAGAATATCGCCAATGGCCTATATCAATAAAAACAGACGGCCCAAACAGCTTCCAAATGAGCTAAAATCCTAAATACAATAAACAGTAACATGGCACACTTATTTTAAGGTAAGCTTTAATTGATTATTCATTAATTTTTTCACACGTTTACATGTTTTGAGGCGGAGAATCCGACGCACACTGCGGAGCTGTCAGCTGAGCCGGCTCAGCTGACAGCTCCGCAGTGTGTGGAACACAATGCGATGGTTCTAGTGTTAACCTTGGTTGAACGTATTACCATAGCCTATAGGCCTACTGATTTAAAAAAGGTAGCCTAGGCTATAGAAAAATATAGAAACAGCGGAGGAGATTAAGATTGTTTCCAGCAATTATTTTCTTCATGAATGACTTGTGGCAGTTCCATGCGCAACAGGGATGTCACTCGTGTCCGTTTTACGCATGGTGCTTACGGAAGGAAATGTGGGGGTCTGTAGTAGCCAAGCCTATCTCTGGCGATGCCACAGCGATCGCAGGGACTTCACTTGTCATTAAACTTATAAATCTGACTGTATTTCATATCAGAGGGACACAGCGATAACTGTATTAAATATCAAACTGATAAAAACGATCCGACTGTAGGCTGTAGTGTATCACGTATAAAGTAGCCTATTTTCATATTGACGGACATCGCATCCAATCAGTTAATGCTGATTGTCAAGTCAGTTAGATGACTATGTAGGCTACTTATAGTTTGAACACTTTGTGAATCAGAGTGAATGGTATTCTGCTAACATATATAGCTTACTTTAAATGTGATATTTACGCTATATACAGTTATCGTTTTTAACAGTTTGTTATTTAATACAGTCATCGCTGTGTCCGTTTGATATGAAATACAGTCAGATGTATTAGTTAAATGACACAAATGAGAGCTGAAACATCCCTACGGTAGAGCTAAGAAGGCTCTGCGGGCGCTCCAGACCAACCTTACCAACGTAGGACGTACGAAAGAGATTCGTAGCAAAGAACGTTTCGGGAAACAGGCGAAATGTTAAGTAGGAACTCTACGTAGGGGTTACGAATGACGTAGCGTTAAGAAGGCTCTACGAAGGCTTTGGGAAACCGGCCCCTGAGTGTTTTTATCCCTGCTTATGGCACATACCGGAGCCAGGTTGAGATTTTGGCTCTGTCGACCGTGCTGGAACGGCACCTGAACAAATCAACTGTTGCCTTTTCCGCTATGCAAACCGAGATTGATGACCTTAAGCGTATGGTCATCCAAAATAGAATGGCGCTGGACTTGATTTTGGCCTCCAGTGGAGGCGTTTGCAAAGTGATTAAGTCTGAGTGCTGCAGTTTTATCTCTGACTCTAGTGGCCCTGTTCATGACGTCATTGCTGACAATGACCTTGGTGTCACACAACTACACGACTCTCATGGCTGGAACCCCCTCAATGATTTCCAGACATGGACAGGTGTTTGGGGTACTCTGATCTTTAAAGGCTTACTGGGACTCTTTTGCCTCCTTGTCTGTTCCTCCAACTCAGAACAACCTGACCCCTCCCATGTTTTACAATAACAATGTATGTATATTAGAACTGTCTGCCCCTCAGCCTGTCTCCCCTCCAAAATCACTGTTAGATGTCTCCCTCCTGGGAGACAAATGTCCTTAAATATGCCATGACTTTAAGGGAAGGTCGTCACTCTTTGCAACATACCCACGTGCATGAGGCAAACCAGTGACCCCTCCGGAGGAACCCTTGCTATTGATTGAAAATAAACCTTTTGCTACTACAAACATATCACTCTGCTTAATTTCTCACCACACTAGTGTAACCTGTTGTGGTCATTTTCAGGACTTTCGTCCCCGATAGAGATTTTGGCACACATCCCATGTTGTTCAATGGGGTCATATTAGTCTATACCAATTGAGATATTCTTCGCTAAATGAAGTGCATACAAATCATATCCAGGACCTCTACTAAAGGGTTTATATACAGTGTCGTGCGAAAGTTTGTGAACCCCTTGAGCCTTTTGGAATTTTATTTATTTTAACCATTATTAATAAAAAATTTTCAATACCAGTATTTTTTATATGAAATAACAGATGTTTGTTTATCAATTCAAAATTTTTCTTTTCCAGAAATGAATTGTTAAAATAGATAAAACAAATTATTTGACAAATGTTGTAGGGGAAGGTGGGGTGATTTGTGCAACTTTTTACTCAAAGTGATTTTAAAGTGAGGCCTTGACAGTTATGTCTCCAACTCAAATATGTACATATATTTCAGGATGTTGTGCATCCCTGGCAATAAAAACTTTGGATCTGGAATAAACTGTTTAAGAAATATAGCTTTCGGAAAAAAAGTTGTCTTGTCGCACAAATCACCCCATGACAAAGTCACCATCATCATCTTTCTGGCCATCTGAACTCTCATCAGTGGTGTCGTTAAGTGGAATTGAGATGTCACTCTCTTCTGAGCTACTGTAGACAATCACTTTCTTTTGGTGACCAGCGTATACAGCCATGCCACTGGCACAACTCTCAGAAATGTACTTTGCACTAGTTGCTCCGTGCTTGTGGAACCAACTGCCACCTGACAAATGTGATTCCCCCTACATTTCTGCCTTTAAATCAAGGCTCAAAACACCAATGTACACCCTGGTGTTTCCTCCCCATTAACCTCTGCACTACTTACTTACCTCTGCACTACTATCTGTGTTTATGTGGATGTATGGGCTTTACGTCTTTTATTTTGGTTATTGTTATTTTACCTTCATTGTTTACCTACTGAATGCACTATGTACAGCACTTTGGACAGTGCAAACTGTCATAAATGTGCTTTTATAAATACATTTTACTTACTTACTTACTTATAACTCACCCAGGCCCTTGCGCACAAATCACCCCATCCCCAGAATTTTGGATAATAGGCATGATGCAGCAATTTAGGTTTGACATTGTGCTAACTATATAGACTCAAAGTGTAGCATACCAAAGCACTAAAACATGTGTCAAATGTTTTCAAACGTGTCTATAATTGTTCAGACACAATAATCAAAAAACCTTGATCATGGAAATTTTACTTTGAAAGGCAAAACACAGTTTTTTGAGCTTAAATGTGCTTATATCTTATTCCTTGTGTCTCCCTTCTTTACAGGATGAGTCAAATGGATGGCTCTTCTTAAATATGTGGTCACATTTCCAATTTCTTCCACGGTTTTCTAGAAACAAGGGGTTTTGCAACTTCCAAAATGCACAAATCACCCCACCTTCCCCTATGTGCAAAAGTTTGTGAACCCTAAGCTGCATTGCTTAAATCGAGCAAGGTAAACACAATCAGGTGGGCCAAACTGATTGATGAAATAGACCAATGTAGTGAGAGATCTTTAGGGAAGAAATTGGGCGCCACTAGATAAAACAAAGATAAAACCAGGTCAGTTTAGGCTCACCAAACTGAACCCATACAGGTCAGACATGCTCAAAGGGGAAACAATCTCAGAGGATCTCAGGAATAGAGTTTTGATGTTGCACATTTGTCTGGGGACAGCTATACATTCGTATAAAAAAGTTTGAGCTCCATCGGCCCACCGTGAGGCAAATCATCTACAAATGGAGAGCTTTAAGAGCTCCATCTGCCTAGAAGTGGACTTCCTTCAAAAATATCTTCAAGCACCAAAAGAAAAGGGATTTTTCAGGTAAAAGCCAACCCACACATTACATCTGGAGATTTGCCATCACCATTCTTCACTTGGGAGAAGCTTCTGTTGGTGGTAGGCAGAGTTGCGTTTTTGCCCAAACATGGCGGTTTTGGTTATGACCAAACAGATCAATTTTGGACTAATCTGTCCACAGAATAAGACTTCAGGTATCTCCAGGTGCTCTCTGGCAAAGCTGTGACAAGCAGTTTTGTTCTTTTTTGAGAGCAGAGGCTTCTTCAGCAACCCTTCCTTGAAAGCCATGTTGACTGAGTTTTCTTCTTATTGTGGAACCATGCACATCTGTCCCAGATGTTGCAAGAGAGGTCTGCAAATCACTAGATGTAATGTGTGGGTTGGCTTTTAACTAAAAAAATACTTTTCTTGTGGCGCCTGAAGATATTTTCGAAGGAAGTCCACTTCTAGGCAGATGTTCAGTCACTCTTAAAGCTCTCCATTTGTAGATGATTTGCCTCACGGTGGACCGATGGAGCTCAAACTTTTTTTGAATAAATTTATAGCTGTCCCCAGACAAATGTGCAGCATCACAACTCTATTTCTGAGATCTTCTGAGATTTTTTTCCCTTTTAGCATGTCTGACCTGTATGGGTTCAGTTTGGTGGGCCTAAACTGACCTGGTTTTCTCCGTGTTTTATCTAGTGGCGCCCAATTTCTTCCCTAAAGATCTCTCATTACATTGGTCTATTTCATGAATCAATTTGATCCACCTGATTGTGTTTACCTTGCTCGATTTAAGCAATGCAGCTTAGGGTTCACAAACTTTTGCACATACAACATTTGTCAAATAATTTGTTTTATCTATTTTAACAATTGATTTCTGGAAAAGAAAAATGTTGAATTGATAAACATCTGTTATTTCATATAAAAAATACTGGTATTGAAAAAAATGAATTAATAATGGTTAACATAAATAAAATTCCAAAAGGCTCAAGGGGTTCACAAACTTTCGCACGAAACTGTAGGCTACGCATATTGAATGGACTCCACTTATATAGCGCTTTTTCCCTGGTTTTTCACAGACTCAAAGCGCTTTACATTGTTTTGTACACATTCACCCAATCACACACACATTCATACACCGATAGCAGCAGCTACCACGCAGGGTGCAAGCTAACTATCAGGAACAATTCGGGGTTCAATGTCTTGCCCAAGGACACTTCGACATGTGGCGGGTAGGCGGGGGATCAAACCTCCGACCCTGCACTCCAGAGGCGACCTCCCTGCCCTCTTCGCCACTGCCGCCCCTGATATTGAATGAGATATTGCCTCATTTGCATATTTTATAAAAATTTTAGACAAAGTGTGATACAAAAAGTATTTATCTTAACCCTTTAGGCGCCAGGTTTTATTTTTAAAAATACTAGATTTTGACACCTACATTTCAGAAGGCTCTGGATTGAAAGTGGTTTGAGATAGAGACAAAGTGTAAATGAGACAAATATTGAGAATGACCTAGAGTTTATCCAGGGAGTAAATGTTGACATCTACTTAGCATATTATGACGTCATATGGCAGCGGCCATGTTGGATTATGTTTTTTTTTATGGGATTTTCCAGATTTCCTCGAATATTTTGCATTGAAGCATGACATTTTTCTGAGCTGGGGTCTAGGTACGGGATGGAGGGGAGTTTGAACAAAATATAACACTCTATTTAGAGAAAACAGCTGTTTGATTCAGTACAGCGTCATAAGGGTTAATATGAAGATTAATCTGGTAGAAATGTATGAAGATATCTATAAAGGGAAAAAAAAGTCCCATTCCCTAGTGTGACACTAGTGTCACCTATTGTGGTCAATTTCAGGACTTTCGCCCCAGATAGAGATTTTGTCACACATCCCACGTTGTTCACTGGGGTTATATTAGTCTATAACAGTTGAGATAATCGTCGCTAAATGAAGTGCATACAAATCGTATCCAGGACCTCTAGGGTTTATATGTAGGCTACGCATATTTAATGAGATATTGCCTCATTTGCATATTTTATTAAAACAATTTAGACAAAGTGTAATACAAAAAATATTTATCTTAATATGAAGAATAATCTGATAAAAAAGTATGAGGATATCTATAAAGGAAAAAAAAGTCCCATACAAAACTTTCCCAGCACCTCCACTACATGAAAACCACGCGCGCACAGAACAGTTTCCGCAAGTGGACAAGCTTCATCGTGAGGACGCATTTCTCACTGTGAGTGAGGAGCGCAGCCTGGCCCTCTCTAGGTGCGCGCAAGTGTTCAACACTCACTCACGTTTGTAGTTTGTCAGACTGATCACTCTTTATGTCATGACTGGATTATGGACGTATAAAGAAATCAAGCTTTTCCCCTCGCGGATGCTGTTCTGTGTACACCGTGAGGAGCATTTCTCACCGGGCTGTGAGTGACGGGAACGAGCTCGACCATCTCGAGGCGCGCGTAAACGAGTGTTCTGTTCAACACTCGCTCACGGTCGCAGTATGAAAAACTGATCGCTCTTTATGTAAGAATTTTTTTGAATGGCAATGCAAAGCATTTTTGTAGAAAAGGCCCCAAAGTTTATAGGTTACAGTGTTTGTTATTTTCTTATAGTGTTTTAAGATGTGAGTTGTTTAGTGCGGATATTAGCCGATCAGCACGGTAACAGTACATCCACCAGTTTCCTCTACTACAATTATTTTTGTGAATGACGCGGGATCTAGCAGCATTGTCATGGATGTATTGGGCACGTGCCTGCTGACGATGACGCATCGGCCGCCTGCATTCATTGAGGTAGCGCTCATCACTGCTTTATAACTGCTATACCGGTGACACGGTAGAGTCAAAATCCATATCATAGCGCACCTTCATACCAGTTTACCTTCTAAACCGTTTATACCGTACACCCCTACTACTCGCTTATCTAAATCCCAAAAACCCACAAAATACAATATTCTATTATATTTTCTAATCTGCTACCTTTCTAAAGTTTAAGTATATTTGACTAAGCCATCTGTGCAAAGAGTTTTAAAGAAGGGTTTTAAAAGACTCTGCCTCTAAAGTACTTTGTGAGTCCAAAATGTTGGACTTTCAAAGTTTTTCTTCCGCTTCCATGGTTGAAGGAACGGAGAAAAGCTGGAACAGGGTGGCAAAACTATAGAGTAGTAGTGCCGTGGAAAAACTATAGAGTAGTGCCGTGGCAACATGATAGATTAGTAGTGCCGTGGCAAAACTATAGAGTAGTAGGGCAGCCTCTTGTATAGGGGGACAGAGACCCAATGGGGTGTGTGGGAGAGGGAGGGGTGGATAGTGAACAGCTGCAGGGGAACCCGGTAGCCCCCACCCTCTTAATAGTCAGCTAACTTGGTGAAGTTTCAACCATGACCTACTTTTTCTAGGGTAAAGGCTACTGTTTGCTTGCCTATCAACTCTACATTCATATTCTATTCTGTTTCATTAAAAATATCCTACTTTTCCTTATGACAAAAATAAATGCAAATGTCTCATCCCCTTAAGAATCTGATTTGCAAAAGGAAAACGTTGCAACAAGCTAACTTATCACAACACCCTCTCATGCAACTTCTTACTTATACATATGCAACCATCATCCAGACATTAAAAACCCTCATTCTACAAAAAAATAATAATAATCTATAAAATATGGCAATAAATCACAGGCACTAAGTAGAATAATTGCAACATGTTCACTTATCACAACATTTGGCTTTGTTATTTAAGGTAGGGGAGAGAGGCCTAAATTGTGCCGGTGGGGAAGTTGTAAAATATATATATATGGCACAATTTACCCCATGGTATTATCTCTTGTGGCACAACTTACACCACACCGGGGGCAAGTTGTGCGACAAGACACCTGTTTTTCCGAAAGCTATATTTCTTAAACAGTTTATTCCAGATCCAAAGTTTTTATTGCCAGGGATGCACAACATCCTGGAATATATGTACATATTTGAGAATAACTGTCAAGGCCAGGGCTCCAGAGTGCGCCTAATTTGGGCGCACATGCGCCCAAAAATCTGTGGAGTGCGACCAGATATTTCCACTGGTCGCACCAGTGCACCTGAAATTGATCACGTCATATTAAATGTAATATTGGGTGTTGTGCTGCACGATTCATCTAATTGCGATGTGAGCAGCTAGTGCAATTACATAACCGCAAAATTGGCTGCTGCGATTGCGATTCAATGTAGGATAAATGTGCGCGCGTGTGTCTATACGTTCCAACTGCTCCTCTCGTCTTTTTGGTAGCGCCCCTCTGACAGTGTGTGTGTGTGTGTGTGTGTGTCAGTGTGTGTGTGTGTGTATCTGCGCGCGCACCTACACGGCGTGCAAGACGGTTGCCGAGTCGACAGCAGAGTAAACAAACAAACATGGACGCCGACGCGCAGCAGCATCCATGCTGAACTGTGACGGAAAACAAAGGCATATAAAAGAGTTGCCTACCATGAACTGTCTTTGGGTTGAAAAAAAACTCCTTCAACTCAGTATCCGTCTACCTGTAGTCCAAAAAAATAAAAAAAATGCGCACAGCTGCTGCTGCAGACGGGCTCAGAGAGTCGGCACCGTGCGCATCAACAGTCATTCAAAGCAGCGGTAGTTATCATACAACCGGACGGTGTAGAAAGTCCTGTCAGTTAAAAATAGTTATCCAGTTTTCAAATCCATGTTAAAATCGGCAGGATATAGCATGTGATATAGAGCTAGTTAGCTTAAAAAAAGTTGCTAACGGTGTCAAATGTGTTGTGTTCAGGTCACCTCGGTAATATACATTTTAGGCAAAGGTAAATAAAAGGTCATCATGGTGTGTTCAAATGTAACAAAAAAAAAAAAATTTTGGTTTTTGGAGAGAAATTTTAATAATACAGTTTTGGTGAAAAACTTGTTTTTTCAGCAATATAAAATAGATAGTAGCCTAACTATGGAATTATGACCTGTTTAACATCCTATCCTGAGCTCTGATCATCTTATGGGCAATTAAAGCAATAATACCAGTTATCTTTCAACAAAATAATAGAAAAGTATGGATAGTGGTATCGATAAAGACCCGGATCGATAAGGAGACTCGATAATGCTTATAAAGACTATTGTCTTTGGAAGAATGCATTTATTTTAATGGGGAAGTATTTTTTTTTTTTATTACATTTTTTAACTATAATTTTTATTATTTTGAAAACAGTATAGGCCTAGTAGAAGCTTTATTTTTTATATTTTCACTGATTCTTAATATGTGCTTGTTTTAAATTGAGATCAGGTATCGAAGCTGTCAATATTCTCAAATCTTCCTTGAAAACCAAGAAAGTAGAATCATAATAGCCTACCATTTATTATATTGCGTCGCAAATCGCAATATTGGCCACTATAATCGCATTTCTCCAATTCATGCAGCACTAATTTGGTGCACCCAAAATATATGCTGGTGCACCTAGATGAAAAAGTTAGGCGCACCGGTGCACCCAATGAAAAAAGTTAGTCTTGAGCCCTGGTCAAGGCCTCACTTTAAAATCACTTTGAGTAAAAAACCACCCTCCCCTATCAGTATAAGGGCAGGGGAATGAAGGAGGCTGTATCATTATTTATTTATTTTTAAACAAGGAGGGTCAGTTTTATGCTTCAAAGGCTGTTGTGTTTCCAAATGAAAGAGTTGCATTTGTTTGCAGGATTCTTCTGTCTGCCTGTCTACCTAATCATCGGGGATTCCAGACTCCCCTGCCTTGATTGATGTGGAGGTGTACTCCTTGAAGTCTGCTTGCCATCTTTGTGTTGAGAGTTACTATGTGATTGTTAGAATATTACAATCAACTTGGCTTTTTTACGATTGACTTAGTATCTGCATTTCTAACCAATCCTCTTTACAGATTCTTCCAGCCATCAATTATTTATTATGAATATATTTGCATTTCTTCTGGAGTCACTTGCCTCAGTCAGAGAACTTGTGTAGCCTTTGTATAACTGAGGTGTAAGGTCAATCCACATTATTTCCAAGGGCAAATTCAAAATTGCGAAGGTTAGCACTTTGCCCCACTAAGGTACAGCATCAGCTATGTTCGTTCTTAATGTATTATTCACTAACTGATCTTCTAGCCCTGTCCTTGAACTTACAAGGTTCATTTTCCATCATAAAGCTGTGTTAAATTAATTAATTTGAGCCCAACTGCAAGTCCTGTCCCAGAGCTGCCATACTGTAATCTAGCATTTGGTTAATTCAACTCAGACAATATGTTTGCAAGATCTAATGAGGTTTTGATGGAAAAGATATGTGTCTACATATTGCAGTAAACACAATTCATTGCTTACTGGATATTGAATAAAAGGGTAGAGTACAACTATCATTTAGAGTTCATTATTTGAAGTTGACTCAAAGTCAGTGTATGAACTTGGACTTTATACAGAATGGGATGTAATCCAATAAATGATGATATACTGTAATGAGCAAAACAAGTTTTTATTGAAATGAAGAACAACAAAACACTTCAAATCAAATAATTAAAATTAATCAAGAACACACGATCATCAGTACACCTAAGAGTTGTAAAGACTTTAGAAAACATTCAGATTTGCAATAGTTTGAGACATCAGATGTCAGACAAAGATTGTTTGGATATTTTTTACACTGTCATTTATATATTCAGTGTTTGAAAAACAAATAAGTATGTTGATGTTGCTTTAAATTCAAATCCATGTTTTAAATCTTTCACATTTGACCACAAATCAATCGGTTTTCCCTGTGGCAAAAGGAAGCAAACATTTTGCTGTGATGTATTGTATATCTGAAGCCATTCTTGTGTCTTTTAATCTCTGAAGTCATTTACAGTAAAAGTAAAAGAAACACCCTCTAAGACTGGAAACACCACATCAAACAGTTTGCATGCATAAAGGTACAACCTTTTCCAAAAATCTAAGAGACACCATGCGCAAATATGTGCTGTTCTCCTGGGATCATATGCAACCTGCCTCTCTAACAATATATGAGAAAGTGACGCCAGAGTACAAATGGCCCATTTTCAGAGGTGTAGAAAGTTTCAGCCTATGTCTGCTGGTCAAAATGTTAAACATGTTTTCCCTTTAAATATTGAGGCTTGATTTTCTTATATTTTTTGAAAAGGCATTGTTAAAGTTTATATTAGTATATTAGTCAGATGTGTCCTTAAAGTAAGATTTGTTTTCAGTGTTGGCTTTCTAGTTGTTCACATTTCTCCGGGGTGTGTTGGAACACATTCACTGACATGGCAACCACACTGGTCAACTGAAAGGTAGGTGTGCATTATCTTGCTGCCATCAGAGCACATCATCTCCACCTCTTTCTCACTGGTTTTCATATCTTGACAGCATGTGCATGCATGTGTCATGCGTTTGCTCTCTGCAGAGTACCTGTGAACAGACAATGTTCAATGTAAACAAACATCTTCAAAATGACTCTTCACATGAACTGATCAGGTGGTATTTGATCTTGTATCTGTTTTGTTTAGTTTATTTTGTTGTTTTTAAAAAGCCTCCTCTGGACAGGTGTTGTAAACTAGCATTTATGCTAACACACTGTAAACAATGCATCTGGTTCGTCCAATGACATTATCATGTCCATGTCCAAATAAAATCTACTATACTATACTGGTTTCAGCATGATTGAGTTTTCAGTACAAATCACGCAGATACTCACACTGAGGAAGACTGTCCACAGGATCCCTCACAGGCAGTGATTTCCACCGGCTCAACAGACTGGCAGTCCTTTGTCTGCAGATGGACGGTGCTCTTGATCATTTGACAGTTGGAAAGAGGAGTACCTGTGAGGAAATAGCATGAACATTTGTTTTATGTTGCTGCAAACACGACACGTAACACAAATGATAATTTCAGTGGGAAACTAAAATAAAGCTATGGTGGAACTTTAGCCTTAGAATTGACACACATGTATTATGGCTACTGGTTTTTAGATTGACCACATATGTTTACAAAATGAGCCCATTAGTATAACATGGCATCTGATGAATCCCAAAAATATCTAATTTTTAGTCATAATGAAAATAGTTATTAGTTGCATCCATATTATAGTTTGACCTCTTTTGAAAAGTGCCAAGGACGCACTTGTTACTTTTTCAAGTTGTGGATTAATTTATTTTATCGAGTCATACTTACAAGTTTTGCAACAACCATCCATGTTACTTTGTTCAGTTCCCTGTAACATAAACAATATGGATTGTAAAATATACAGATAGACATCACGACAGATACAATGGCACACATGTCACTATCTAAAGATATTATTTCATTATGTACGTATTTGTGTATTTCAGCACATTTTGTGTGTTATATCCCACACATTTCTCCAACCATATACTGTAAATTAATTGATTATATTTATCATCATAGCCAATTTGGAGATACATTTCTCTCTATGTGGCTTGCAGTGTCCATTTTGGGCTTTAATACAATGTCAGTTCATTCAAAAAAAATTTGGGAATAACTAGCCTGACTCAAAAGTCCAAAAAGAAAAGAAAGGTCAATGCTCCTCTTAAGGCTCGTTACACATTGTATTAGCCAAAATAGAAAAAAAAAACCCTATTCGACTTTTATTTCTGACAAATGAGAATTTAGAATCTTGTTTGAGATGCAGTTTGAATGCCAAGTGCAATGCAAGATATGTCAGAATCAGTTGAGGGTCATTAACTAAGCAATACAACCGCCAGATATAAAAATGTATGCATATTTTTGGGCTGAAATATACTCACAGGAATGCAGTTCTTTGGATCAAATTCAGGACATTTGACTTCATTTTTGGTGGTTATGAACTCGTCATTCTCCTTTTTGCAATCATACGTGGTACAGTTGTCGTTTGGTGGTGACCAAGAATTGGAAGGCTGTCAGAAAAGTAGATGATGTCACTCAGTGTACATAAAACAACTCCGACTTATACCATGATTTAAGGATACACACACAGATGCTGATGATATTTCAACCACACTCTACTTACTTCAATAATGATTGGATAATCAAAGCCTGGGACCTCCACAACACAGCTTATCTTTTTACATATTCCACAACATACTCTGTGTTGTTTTTCATACACATAGCCCTTAAAAAAACAGAACAAACCAATCACTTATTCAGAAAAAAGCAGAACAGACCAATCAATTATTCAGGAAAAAAACAAATGCTTTCACTGTATTTACATACCTCAAATTTAAAAAAAAGTGCATGACTAAATACAAGATATGACATGGATACATATTGGTTAGGTATTTTAATTAATTTGTATTAAGCACTGGTAAGTCAACAACTGCATTGAAGATGGCACTCCTATAATATCAAATCTATCATCATGTGCACATAAATAACAAAGTCTATGCTTCAGCAACTGTAACACACAGCAGAAGTCTTGCAGATTTCTGAAAGTAAAGCATGTGAGTGAGAATTTAAACACGTTAAACATTTTGTACAATATAAAACGTTGCTTGTTTCAAAATTAAATAAGTAAAAACAGCAGAACTCCTAAAGTTTTCATGCATAAGTACCGTTGGACAATCTTCATGACACATCATCATACTACACTGTATGATCTTCAACTTGGTATCTGGATCCTGTTCTCCTGTACACTCGCATTGTTCACATGGGCTTTTGTTGAATCCTTTACCGGGCTGTAAATAACAAAAAGTAAAGTCTGAGCCAAATTCTTTGCAAGGACAACAAAACAAATGTCCCGCTAGTCTGACGACAGGGTGTAAATACAGAAGAATGGTGACCTATGTCTAACTTGAATATTGTTCTTAAGGCTATATTTAACTTATATATTATAACTTAATTGAAACAAACAAGTATACTTTTAATAAAGCACATGTATCATATATAGATAGAGTATATTATTCCTTACCTTGTATTCGGTCTCATTGAAGACACAGACGTCTTTCGGTACTAGATGAAAAAAACGATAATAAATCTGATCAGATTAAAAGCTTATGTAGTATAGTAAGTATTTCACACAATAAAACCATAATAAATGTAACTGCAGTTTATATGCTACGCTTACCACACTTGTAAGAGGGGCAGCAAGTGTCATTTGAGACAAGGACCTCCAACTTAAATCCCAGTTCGCAACTTTGTGATTCCGATGAGCATTGGTTTCGATCACATTCTTTTGGTCAGAAGAAGAGATAAGAAGTGTTGAGTGAGTGATATAACATTAAATAAAGCCAAGATAACCATACATTTTTATATACAGTGACAGAAATTAGGGTTAGGGATTTTAATTGTGAAAAAAAAATACATTTAAATGCAGTACAATTGACATGAACACCATCGTCATTATTGACAATAGCTGATACTACCATGTTTCATCATACAGTTTATTCAAATGGACTTCCTGGCTAGTCATTTAAGATATATACAATAAAACAACTATTAAAATAATAATGATAAATAATAATAATAAGTATTGTTTACGTGTTCGATTTAAAAAATATTGACAGCGCACTTTCTAATTATCTTTTACTTTGTACAGTCAATCTGCACAGGTGGAGTATGTGTGCCTCTTCTATAAACTGTAATGCATATCTAAATGAAATACTTTCCATAAGTCCTTCTGTTAAAATTGTACAACCCGAATCAGGGATAACATGTCCAGGTTACACTCAGGTCCCAGTTTATTAGGGACAGTGCACCTAACTTAAACTAATGCATGTTAATTTTTTGTTGAACCTGTTTTAGAGAAGTGTTTTTACAACGGTATAATCATTTTACAGGCTGAAGCTCCTAGTGCTGTTGAATTCTATTGGGTTAATCAGTTGACAGTTGCTAATATTACCAGGGGTAGCACCACACACACTACAGTTGTATTAAACTGTGCTAGTTTTAGGTGTGCCTGGTGTATTTGATTACCTGTTTTCACAAGATGAGTAGTTATCGTCATGATGAGTGAACTGAGCTTTGTGTGTGCAATAATACCTGTCTGTTAAAACATTATTTCGGCAGATGTACGTAGGTGTGTTATTTGAATCACTTACCACATGTCTGTCTCTCACAGCAGTTCTGTGTGCGGTTAACCAACACCATACCTTCCTCATTGCAGGTTACTGCTTCTTGTGTGGGACATGCAATAGGCTCACACTGAACACTCAGAGTTTCCTCATCACAAGAACACTGCTGACAGTCACCCTCCCAAGTGTCACCTATCTGTATGAGCAGGAATGATGTACCGAGTTAATGTTGTAACAGCAATGAATCCACAGTGATAATAATAATTTGTCATGCATTGAAGAATTTACCTGTTTAGGTTGGCCGTCAGGTCCAGTGCAGCCTTAAACAATACAAAACAATAAGTTTAACTTTGCAGCAATCCATTCCCAAGAAATATGGATTTTCTTCACAACAGTTAGTGTTACGATTTTCTTCACAACAGAAAATGTACTTACAGGCGGAGACACAGACATCGGACTTTGGACTGAACAAAATCATCCCCTCTGGGCAGTAACATCCCTCCGTGAATTTGCTACAAACTTCGTTGTTCTTGGCATTTTCTCCCTGGCATTGTCGTACATAATTGTCATCATATCTAAATATGAAGACAATATACACACATAGACACATTCATTTGACCATTTCACAATAATTGCAGATATAATAGAATTATGAATTACACGTACAATGCAATGCAGACAAGTATTGCATTTCAAAGCCATGCTAGTGGCCTGATTCTAGGCATGCCAGTACTCCCTTATTGACATATTAGCTTGCAAATCACTAAACCATTGTAATATTCTGAATCTTTAGTGAAGTGTTTAGTGATAGCACTGCTAAGCTTTCCACATCAGTATTACAACCATCTGCCACCTTCTATGAAAAGCAGAAATATTTAATTTTCAAATTTTCTTAGGAAATAATAGATAATAATGATGACAGTGTCTCTCGTACAATTGCAAGAGGGAAAAATCTAATTTATGTAAAAGAAATAAAAAAATAAAACCTGTAGAATGCAATAGACTTTGATTGTTCCTGTGAGATATTTCATTTTTGCTGTTTTGTTTCCAAATGTTTGATGAATAAAAACTAAAAGTTTTTATAAACATCACCCTTTAGTTTATTTTTTTAATTCGCCCCTTGCATCAACCTTAACAGTAGGCAGCCTGAGCCGATAGAAGAGAAGGCTTTGGGGGTTTGGGGGAGCGCTTGCTGAGAGGAAGAGAGTGACCCCGATGTTGTAGCAGCAGCATCGTGAGAGGCAGAAGCAGCACTAGGCTTGTTTACAGGCTTAAATAAGCGATACGCTAAACAAAAAGTTGTGTAAGTCGGTTTGGATAAAGTAGGAAGTGAATAAGCTTTTGCGCACAGCATTTACTATCCGAAAGAACAAGTTAACGTGTGAGAAAAGTCGCCGAGTAGCCTACTAACTGCATTTGCAAAGGAGAGACTGCGCTCTGTGGACGTGACTGATGGTTAACCACAGGAAAGCAGGTGGTGATCATAGATATTAGAGCAACATCTCATTTTGACATTCATGTTACCCACAGTTGGCTCCTAATTACTTTGGTTATCTTTTGAATTTCCCTCTAGCTCAACCATGCAGCCTTAGAAAAGCTTCTCTGAGCTGCTAGCATGGTTTATCCTCTTTTTGTCTTACAAGCTGCTGACATCATTTCATTTAGGAAATTGTTAATAGGAACAGCGATTACCTTGAATTGCAAGTTGGTGCAACAGGTTTTCCACAAGGCTGGTACACTTTATCTTCTGGACATTCATATTCTACAATAAGAAAATGTGGATTTAAACACCAATAATATAAAAAAAGAGTAATGTGGATCTAAAAAATAACAGTTTGTTTTCTGAAAAAAACAAAACCCTCCTACCACACTCTCCCTTTGTAGAATTCCTCCAGGCTACACAGATAGATGATCCTCCACACGTCATAGCGTATGCCTCCAGACTGGTACAACCAGTGGTGGCATTTGACATGTGGCAAATATCAAATTTACAGGCCTCATAAAAGGGTTCTGGGTCGATCTCTTTGTGGCATTCCTCAAAAGCCCTTGATGTACATATCAAAAGGAAAGCTGTTAATCCAAATTATATTCCAGAAAATAAATGACATATTGTGGTCATGTTTATTCTTAAATTCTTACTTGCTCTTTATAATTTCACAAAGTTCAGTGTTGCAGGGATGTTGTGAAGGTGTTGGACTTGTTGGTGTCGGAGTGGGTTCTGCCGTCCCACAATATGGCTTTTTCTTATCATTTACCAACCAATAATGTCCCATCTCAGTGCATGAGGGATGAATCTCGCCATTTGGTAATCTGCAGTCATTTTTGCTGTTATTGTCACAATAACCTGAAAGGGAAAGTGAATATTAAAAATGACAGATATTACAACCCATGTTTGACCACATTTTGTTTATTTATTTTCATCTATGAACATCACATGCGGCCTAATTTGCTGTTAATCATGTTTATTCAAACAGCAAATTGATTATCATCTTACCACAGTGTCCCTCTGTATTGCTGTGGAAAAGGGAAAATGGCAAATCAACGCTGAATATCATCCCTCCGAACGACACAACTGCATGGATTTCTGGGATCGTCATAATCAGCCAGATGCCTCGGTTTGTTATGGTGAAGTCCTTATTAGAGTAGGTCAGCGATACATGCTTGCTGTTGATGTAAACCTAAACATTTCCATCATAGTATAGTTGAAATATTGTTCATCATCTTTATGGTGAAACAATTCAAAATTAGGCAGTTTAGGCAATTTGTCATGGCAAGAATTACCTTGTTCACAGTCTTGGGGATTCTTTCCTGTGTAAGAATAACTTCGTAGTCTTTGTAATACACAATCAAGGCTTTTGTACAGGTCACCTTTCCAGTGGCATCACAATTTTCAAGGTCAATGATAATCTTAAAATTGTGTCGAGGAATGATCTCTTTGACCAGGACATAGGTGCAGTTTTCTTGGAAGTTGTAATATTTGCCATCAAATGTCAAGTAATGAGGATCTCCCCAGCCAGCGCAAACACCTGCAAATATGACAATGAGATTACATTGATTGTTAGATCAAGAAATAATGCTAGGCTATATATTCCAGTTTGCCTTTATTTGAAACAGTCTTCAGATGCTGCGTGAATGTGTAACTTTATTTTTTTTTACTTACATTTGCATTCATAAGTGAAACAACAGCCACCTTGATCATAAACCTTAGTTGGTCTTTGCTTATTTTCACATACAGGCATGGTGACTGGCTCACATGACACATATTCTCTTGATTCTTTTCCATTCTCACATGTCGATGTGATGCACTTGTCTGGACTCCAGGACTCACCTTCCTATCAAGGGAAAGGTAGTGCTTTAGGTGGTTTACTACAAGTCAATTAAATATTATGATTGAGCTCTATGAGCACATATGGAGAACATACAGTATACCTATAATTCAGGAAACATGAAAACATGTACTTCAATAGAAGGTTAAGTTGAAATATAGTATGGGTTTTTTCAGGTTTTTATTAGAAATACGTCTTAGGGTTTGAAATGCTTTAATAGTTGTGATTTTGGGATTATATGTAGATACACTTGGACATGTTATTACTTACCTGTAAACTAACTTTTTTATGGAGCTATGTCTTGTTTATTCCTTTGTTTATGTAGGAATATCTCAGTCTTTTAGATTGTGATTTTATATGTTGTGAGTTAGTGTTGAGTAAAAATCCTGAAACTAATGATAGAAGACATGTAATCATAAGAGAGATTCCAGTTTTGGGTAACACTTTATTATAATGTTAATTTATAAGTCATTCACAAGTCATTTATAAGTAATATATAAGTCACAAGATAATGATAAACCAATTATTTAGAAAACAGTCATATATATTTGTAGATGATAAATGAGTTACAAATCATGAAATGCTCATTAACAAATCATTGGTAAATTATGAATACGTCATTTACTAACCTTTCTGCCACCGCCTAATCTAAAGTGTAAACCATTCATCAGGTACAATTGGTAGTAGAGCTGTCCTCCACAGAAAATTGACATAGTTGAATATGATTGGTCAAATATTGCCTATAGTTGACTTATTGTCAAATTATGCTATTTATTTCCTGTTCTTTTATTTATATCCTCATTTGCGTCATTGGCTTCCATTTTGGCTATTCGATTAATCGATTATTAAAATAATCGCCAACTATTTTGATAATCGATTAATCGTTTCAAGTAATTTTTTAATAGAAAATGTCAATTTTCTGATTTCAGCTTCTCAAATGTGAATATTTTCTGGTTTCTTTAATCCTATTATGACAGTAAACTGAAATATCTGTGTTTTTTGGACATAACAATACATTTGATGATGTCAACATGGGCTTTGGAAAATGTATTAACATTTTTCACCATTTTCTGACATTTTACGGACCAAAACACTAATCGATTAATAATCGATTAATCGAGAAATTAATCGACAGATTAATCGATTATCAAAATAATCGTTAGTTGCAGCCCTAGTGCCATATGTCCTCTCATCATCACTCTAAAGACCACATGAACTCTGAAGTAAACAGACAACCTGCACTTTGCTGGTCTGTCCCCCTGACAGTACTGACATTTGATCTCCTTCTGCTGTCACTTTTAGACATTCTTTAGTCCTATTTTGACGCTGCTGAAGAATAGATTACAAACCCAGTAATCACAATTGGTTCATTCCTTTAACTTTGGATTGTTTTGCAACTTTTAAAGATATTTTTTGGCATTTTTCATGCTTTATTGATAGATTGAAGAGACAGAGGTGAAATGGGGCAGAGAGGGGAGTGACATGCAGAAAACGACCGCGGGCGGGAATCGAACCCGGGTCTGCTGCTGGGCCCAGCCCGGGGGTATGCCCTACCAACTGAGCTAAGGGCACCCCCTTGTTTTGCAACTTAATGGTCTTCACACAGCTTTGCACATGGTCAGTAGGAGTTAAATTTATACTTTTAGATTTCCTTTTAAACAGATGAGGAATAGCAGAATTCCTAAACTTCACATACGCTGACCCCAAATAGTCTAATATTCAACTTCGATCTAAGGAGCCTGATTCGACTGCCAATCTCACAGTCGAATAGTTGCAAAATGCGAAACAAAGATCATTATATTCCGGCTATATGGGGGTAAGTAAGTAAGTAAGTAAATATGGGGGTGCTGAATGTCTGACTTTACATGGAATTGCTTGGATTCTCTAAATAAATCACGATAGATCACCTATTGTGGTATACAAAATCTGCCTATTATACTGTTAATAAAAATGTTAAACTAGCTCAATCATTCTCCTTCGAGTCAATGACATACATTCTAATGCCAACTCAAAAAGACAAACTATAATTGGGTCTTTAAGCCCCTCTGTGTGGGTTGAGAAATAAATGTGGCAATGTGGCAAATGAGAATATGGATCATTAGTATAGTATAGTTAGTCGACTATAGGTAAGATTCAATCAGATTCAACTATGGACATCTGTTATGTGGAGGACAGCTCTACTACACGTTTGTACCCGATGAATGGTTTACACTTTAGATTTGGGGGATGCAGAAAGGTTTTTAAATTACTTATTAATAATCAGCCAATGATTTGTTAATAAGAATTACATAATAATAATAATAATAATGATAATTGATAGGATTTATATAGCGCTTTATTGCCTAGGCACTCAAAGACGCTTTACAGGGTTCCTTGTTCAATTCGTTCACACACAGTCATACCGGTGGTGGTAAACTACGAGAGTAGCCACAGCTGCCCTAGGGCAGACTGACGGAAGCGTGGCTCCCATTCAGCGCCAACGGCCCCTCCGACCACCACCTCAAACATACAGCAATCATACACATTCACACAAGGCAAGGTGGGTGAAGTGTCTTGCCCAAGGACACAACAACCATGACACAGGTGGCCGGGCGGGGATTGAACCGCCAACCCTTGGATCGTTGGCCAACCCGCTTAACCACCTGAGCCACAGACATGATTTACTAAAGGTTTTATAGATAACTAACAATACATTTGTGATGTGTTAAAGGCCAATATTGTATTTGGGGTCATTGTAATGCCAGTCAAAAGCCTCCAATTCCGGGGAGGGGGGGCGCTTGTGGTGTAGTGTTCAGAGCCTATCAATATATATTACAAATTATTTTGAGATTTCAAATTGCAATGTATCACTTACTTCTCCTTCAACACAGATTATTAATCATCTATAAATATATACGACTGTTTTGTAAATAATTGGTTCATCATTATCTAATGACTTATATATGACTTATGACTGACTTATAAATGAACATCATTATAAAGTGTTACCCTGCTTTGTCAATACTATTGTAGTTTTTTTTTAGAATTCACTAAAGTGTGAAAATCAAACCAAAAAGCCCTTTTAATATGGAGGCATTGGAGGCATTTCAAATGAATCAGTAATTACACATTACATTTATCAAGTGTTGATGTTTTCATTTACAACCCAAATGACCAAATACAGTCTGCAGTATAGGCATTAAAGCTTATTTCTTGTATCAAAGGGAATGACAGAACTTTTCTCAGGCCTTCTCAGAAGAAAGCCTGGAAACAACAGTTAGAAGAAAATCCAGTGGGCCTTTTGTGGGCAGTACTTAATTTAAGGTGATCTTTTCCTTGTACATTTGTATGTAAAAAAATAAAGTCAAATACCTTTCTAGGTGGTGTGAGATATGAGCAGTCTTTGTGGGGCTTCTTTGTGGTAGTAGCTGTTGTTGTGTCAATTTGGGTTGTTGAGCCAGAGCCAGTTGTGGTGGAGGCAGGAGTGGAGGCAGGAGTTGTTGGAGAAGTAGACTGACATGGTCTACCCAACTTCTCAACACTGCATGTCAAATTGCAATATGCAGTGAAACACCAGCCTGATCCATCAGTCTTATTGTACATGAAAGTACCTATATGAAAATGAAACCAAGGCAAATAGATAAAAGTGAATAAATGAAAAACAAAACAAAATCCAGGGTTACAAGGTTCAGGCGCCACACATTATTTTCTAAATGGACTTAAATGTAAAGTCAAAGTCAGGATCAGACCTACATTGTCCATACAATATCATAAATATTTTGTGGATAGATATGTTCAATATGCCACATGATTTGGCCACAGCATGTACTTTTCAGAAGCCATATACTGCCAATACACATTTCAATTCACAAAAAAGTTTCCAAAAGGATTTCAAAAGGAATTAAATGGAAACAAGATTTGATCTCAGAGCATAAATACCTTACATGTTCGGTTGCATTGTAAGGACAGGTGACAGGTCTAATTGTCCATTGCTTACCTGGAGGAAACATTTCTTCCATGTACTTGCAGAAACATAATGTTGTTCCACTTGGTGTTGAAGACTGAAGAGTTGAGGGTGTTACGGTCGAAACAGTTTCCATTGTTGCCTCCTTTGTTGTTGCCTTTTCTGTTGTCACCAATGTGGTGGGCTTAACTGTGGTCGTTGTTGTGGATTCTTCTGTGGTCGTTGTTGTGGTACTGGGTTCCAGGATTGTTGTGGATTCAGCGACTGTTGTTGTTGTGGGTTTTTCTGTGGTTGTGGTGACAGTGGTAGACGTCTCTTTAACTGTTGTAGATTCAAGAGTTGTGGTGGTGCTGGGTTCCGCTGTTGTTCCTGAGGTACCGGGCTTTTCTGTGGTTGTTGCTGTGGTACTGGGTTTCTCTGTGACTGTTGTGGATTCAGAGACTGTTGTTGTGGGGTTTTCTGTGGTGGTGGTGACAGTGGTAGACGTCTCTTCAACTGTTGTAGATTCGAGAGTTGTGGAGGTGCTGGGTTCGACTGTTGTTCCTGAGGTACTGGGCTTTTCTGTGGTTGTTGCTGTGGTACTGGGTTTCTCTGTGACTGTTGTGGATTCAGAGACTGTTGTTCCTGAGGTACTGGTCTTTTCTGTGGTTGTTGTTGTAGTATTCAATACATTGGATCCTGTCGGCACAGCTGTTGTGGCCACTGTATTTGTAACAACCTCAGGGGTTGCTGTTGTGATGGGTATTGTAGTTGTTGTAACAGCAGTAGTAGTGGTCTTCCCTGTTGTTGTTGTTGTTGTTGTTGTTGTTTCCATTCCTGTTGTTGCTGAAGTGGTGGATTCTTCTGTGTTTTCTGTTGTTGTGGGGGGAATTTCAGTGGTTGTGGTGACAGTGGTAGTAGACTTCTCTTTAACTGTTGTAGATTCAAGAGTTGAGGTGGTGCTGGGTTCGGCTGTTGTTCCTGAGGTACTGGGCTTTTCTGTGGTTGTTGCTGTAGTACTGGGTTTCTCTGTGACTGTTGTGGATTCAGGGACTGTTGCTGTGGGGTTTTCTGTGGTGGTGGTGACAGTGGTAGACGTCTCTTTAACTGTTGTAGATTCGAGAGTTGTGGTGGTGCTGGGTTCGACTGTTGTTCCTGAGGTACTGGGCTTTTCTGTGGTTGTTGCTGTGGTACTGGGTTTCTCTGTGACTGTTGTCGATTCAGAGACTGTTGTTCCTGAGGTACTGGGCTTCTCTGTGACTGTTGTTGTGGGATTTTCTGTGGTGGTTGTTGTTGTTGTGCTCTTGATGGATTCTTCAGTGGTTGGGTTTGTCTCTGGTGTTCCTGTGGTAGTGGCAGATGTTGTAGTACTGGCTGTAGTGGAGCTTGGTGTTGATGGTGTACAAGGGGTAACCATGCAGCATTTAATCCGTATTTCATAGTCAAGACAAACAGGAGGGACACTTTGGTCTTTGTTATGACAGATCAGTCCGTCCTTTAGGTTGCAAGTTTGTATTTGACCTAAGTCTTTCAAAGGTTTATCCTTGAAATGTGTTGCTCTACACTCTATTTCCGTAGGATTTTGGCAAACACTAAAGTTTTCAATGGGTTCATATTCTCCACCATCTGACGTCACGGTAGGATAATGCTTGCTCAGCCAATCTGTCCACTGACATACAACACAGTCAGAGGTTGGTATTGTTGTGATGGGTGTTCGTGTGACTGTTGTGGATTCAGAGACTGTTGTTCCTGAGGTACTGGTCTTTTCTGTGGTTGTTGTTGTAGTATTCAATACATTGGATCCTGTCGGCACAGCTGTTGTGGCCACTGTATTTGTAACAACCTCAGGGGTTGCTGTTGTGATGGGTATTGTAGTTGTTGTAACAGCAGTAGTAGTGGTCTTCCCTGTTGTTGTTGTTGTTGTTGTTGTTGTTGTTTCCATTCCTGTTGTTGCTGAAGTGGTGGATTCTTCTGTGTTTTCTGTTGTTGTGGGGGGAATTTCAGTGGTTGTGGTGACAGTGGTAGACTTCTCTTTAACTGTTGTAGATTCAAGAGTTGAGGTGGTGCTGGGTTCGGCTGTTGTTCCTGAGGTACTGGGCTTTTCTGTGGTTGTTGCTGTAGTACTGGGTTTCTCTGTGACTGTTGTGGATTCAGGGACTGTTGCTGTGGGGTTTTCTGTGGTGGTGGTGACAGTGGTAGACGTCTCTTTAACTGTTGTAGATTCGAGAGTTGTGGTGGTGCTGGGTTCGACTGTTGTTCCTGAGGTACTGGGCTTTTCTGTGGTTGTTGCTGTGGTACTGGGTTTCTCTGTGACTGTTGTCGATTCAGAGACTGTTGTTCCTGAGGTACTGGGCTTCTCTGTGACTGTTGTTGTGGGATTTTCTGTGGTGGTTGTTGTTGTTGTGCTCTTGATGGATTCTTCAGTGGTTGGGTTTGTCTCTGGTGTTCCTGTGGTAGTGGCAGATGTTGTAGTACTGGCTGTAGTGGAGCTTGGTGTTGATGGTGTACAAGGGGTAACCATGCAGCATTTAATCCGTATTTCATAGTCAAGACAAACAGGAGGGACACTTTGGTCTTTGTTATGACAGATCAGTCCGTCCTTTAGGTTGCAAGTTTGTATTTGACCTAAGTCTTTCAAAGGTTTATCCTTGAAATGTGTTGCTCTACACTCTATTTCCGTAGGATTTTGGCAAACACTAAAGTTTTCAATGGGTTCATATTCTCCACCATCTGACGTCACGGTAGGATAATGCTTGCTCAGCCAATCTGTCCACTGACATACAACACAGTCAGAGGTTGGTATTGTTGTGATGGGTGTTCGTGTGACTGTTGTGGATTCAGAGACTGTTGTTCCTGAGGTACTGGTCTTTTCTGTGGTTGTTGTTGTAGTATTCAATACATTGGATCCTGTCGGCACAGCTGTTGTGGCCACTGTATTTGTAACAACCTCAGGGGTTGCTGTTGTGATGGGTATTGTAGTTGTTGTAACAGCAGTAGTAGTGGTCTTCCCTGTTGTTGTTGTTGTTGTTGTTGTTTCCATTCCTGTTGTTGCTGAAGTGGTGGATTCTTCTGTGTTTTCTGTTGTTGTGGGGGGAATTTCAGTGGTTGTGGTGACAGTGGTAGACTTCTCTTTAACTGTTGTAGATTCAAGAGTTGAGGTGGTGCTGGGTTCGGCTGTTGTTCCTGAGGTACTGGGCTTTTCTGTGGTTGTTGCTGTAGTACTGGGTTTCTCTGTGACTGTTGTGGATTCAGGGACTGTTGTTGTGGGGTTTTCTGTGGTGGTGGTGACAGTGGTAGACGTCTCTTTAACTGTTGTAGATTCGAGAGTTGTGGTGGTGCTGGGTTCGACTGTTGTTCCTGAGGTACTGGGCTTTTCTGTGGTTGTTGCTGTGGTACTGGGTTTCTCTGTGACTGTTGTCGATTCAGAGACTGTTGTTCCTGAGGTACTGGGCTTCTCTGTGACTGTTGTTGTGGGATTTTCTGTGGTGGTTGTTGTTGTTGTGCTCTTGATGGATTCTTCAGTGGTTGGGTTTGTCTCTGGTGTTCCTGTGGTAGTGGCAGATGTTGTAGTAGTGGCTGTAGTGGAGCTTGGTGTTGATGGTGTACAAGGGGTAACCATGCAGCATTTAATCCGTATTTCATAGTCAAGACAAACAGGAGGGACACTTTGGTCTTTGTTATGACAGATCAGTCCGTCCTTTAGGTTGCAAGTTTGTATTTGACCTAAGTCTTTCAAAGGTTTATCCTTGAACTGTGTTGCTCTACACTCTATTTCCGTAGGATTTTGGCAAACACTAAAGTTTTCAATGGGTTCATATTCTCCACCATCTGACGTCACGGTAGGATAATGCTTGCTCAGCCAATCTGTCCACTGACATACAACACAGTCAGAGGTTGGTATTGTTGTGATGGGTGTTCGTGTGACTGTTGTGGATTCAGAGACTGTTGTTGCTGTGGTACTGGGTTTCTCTGTGACTGTTGTCGATTCAGAGACTGTTGTTCCTGAGGTACTGGTCTTTTCTGTGGTTGTTGTTGTAGTATTCAATACATGGGATCCTGTCGGCGCAGCTGTTGTGGCCACTGTATTTGTAACAACCTCAGGGGTTGCTGTTGTGATGGGTATTGTAGTTGTTGTAACAGCAGTAGTAGTTGTCTTCCCTGTTTTTGTTGTTGTTTCCATTCCTGTTGTTGCTGAAGTGGTGGATTCTTCTGTGTTTTCTGTTGTTGTGGGGGGAATTTCAGTGGTTGTGGTGACAGTGGTAGACTTCTCTTTAACTGTTGTAGATTCAAGAGTTGAGGTGGTGCTGGGTTCGGCTGTTGTTCCTGAGGTACTGGGCTTTTCTGTGGTTGTTGCTGTGGTACTGGGTTTCTCTGAGACTGTTGTGGATTCAGAGACTGTTGTTCCTGGGGTACTGGGCTTCTCTGTGACTGTTGTTGTGGGATTTTCTGTGGTGGTTGTTGTTGTTGTGCTCTTGATGGATTCTTCAGTGGTTGGGTTTGTCTCTGGTGTTCCTGTGGTAGTGGCAGATGTTGTAGTAGTGGCTGTAGTGGAGCTTGGTGTTGATGGTGTACAAGGGGTAACCATGCAGCATTTAATCCGTATTTCATAGTCAAGACAAACAGGAGGGACACTTTGGTCTTTGTTATGACAGATCAGTCCGTCCTTTAGGTTGCAAGTTTGTATTTGACCTAAGTCTTTCAAAGGTTTATCCTTGAAATGTGTTGCTCTACACTCTATTTCCGTAGGATTTTGGCAAACACTAAAGTTTTCAATGGGTTCATATTCTCCACCATCTGGGGCCATGGTAGGATAATGCTTGCTCAGCCAATCTGTCCACTGACATACAACACAGTCAGAGGTTGGTATTGTTGTGGTGGGTGTTCGTGTGACTGTTGTTTCAATTTCTGTGGTTGTTGTTTCTATATCTAATAAGAAAAAATACATTATCAGATTGTTATCAGGTTATATCAAACCAACAAGAAATCTTCCAAACCTCAGGTCTGCATTTTAAGTCTCTTACCACTTGTTGTAAAAGTAAAGGGTGTGGTTGATGAGTGTGTTGGATTCTGGGTAGTTGTTGGTGATGTCTGGGTTGTTGGTGTATAACAATCATAGGTGATTCTATTAATAATTCCATCCTTTCCACAATCAGCATCTATACAGGTTCCATCCCCATCATGAGTCTTATAGACTGTTTCTCCATATTCGTATACATGACCATTATGTAAGCATTTGCAATCTGCAAAAAAAGAGAATATCTTAATTCTTAGTTTTTCAATATTTCTTCACTGAGAAAACTATCAAAAATACAGATTGATAGTTTAACTAACATAAATCAAACACATAATTATTCCGAAAAAAAACTCACCATGGACATTGTAGCTGCACTCCACGTTTGTTGAAGAACATTTACTAAAAGGTAAATGAAAGACGGACATTTTATATACAGTACAGTGTTTCATAAAAAAATTAAATTGTTTTAGGTTGTCATTTCATGGTGGTGAACACACATTTGGGTCATCATACATCTTCCTGGGGCATGTCAAGTTATGTCCTTGACTTTGGCCGTAAGATATATTCACAACCATGCCATAATTGGAGGAGAGACGCAGTACAAGGTTGATGATAAAGATATCAGTGCAGATAATGTGTTTATATCAGCTGCCCACCTGCTCAGAACAGGTTGATTCCTGGACTTATTCGGAAAGTTGATTCGATCAGGGATGCCATTAACGGGCCGCAAATACTTGGATTTAGGCCACTGGATTTCGGCGGATAATACGGTACCAGTGACTCTCAAGACAGGCTTCATTCCAGCGCCTAGTCTCAACCAAAACACAGTCTCTCGATTCGGCTCCCTGCACCTACCTTGGCGGCGGTGCTATCTCTTCTCTCTCCGGGATGTTTATGTAAACAGACGCTCTACCCCCACACTCCCTCACCTACTCCTGTGAACTCTATCTGTGACCGGGCCACGAGGTCGTCTCCAAGGCTGCAGACTGCCACTACGTCTGGACAGAGATAGCTTCATGGAACATACACACACACACACACACGTAAACACATAGCACACACTCCCCGACCTCTCTAGCCTTCCTGAATCCTCCCCCTCTCCCTCCCGTCGCAGCGCGGACAGCTGCGGGCGGGGCGCCTGCCGGCTGCGTACGCCCCCTAGTGCCTGAGTTGTGACACCTACCGTCCCATGAACCCTACCCATTCCTCTGTGCTTATCGACGTGTCTATTTGTCTGTGGCGTTATCTTGTTGTTGCTTACTATGCCAAGGTGGTTTTTGTACTAATCACACACTTGCACCTAAGGAGCTCGTGTGAGAGTAGCATTTTTTTTAACCTGTCTTCCCTGATGTTCTCTTTATCCTTCCTACTTTAAGGGGCGCAGCGCACGCTGCCGACTCTTCAGTGTACCCCCCCTGTCTCCCATGTTTGTTTATTGTCACTCAATGTCTCTTGGCGGGGTATAACTGTAAACAAAATTTAGTTGTTTTGGTACAATGACAAAATAAAGTATCTTGAATCTTGAGAGCTCCGCGCACTTGTGTTCCATAACATTTTGGCCACGAGATTTGTAAAAGACACCCCTACATAAACCACTTATTATTATTACTTAGTATTCATGTTTCACTCCTCTTTCTACTTTTATTCAACATTCTTTAACTAGCGACATGTGATCATGAGAGCAAAAATTATAGAAATTAAATCGTTATTTTTTTAAATTTCACTGTACACCACTGACTGAAGGCGGCAGGTGTCCATCTACAGCAGGGGTGGGCAATTAATTTCCCCAAAGGGCCACATCAGAATCAGGGACTGTTGTGGAGGGCCGGACCAAAAGGCTAAACTCAATTCTGGTCAATATTAGTTGTATCTTTTTTTTTAAAGAAGTAAAGTATATGGTTTTGATAAGCTGCAGTAAATGTTATGGCAAAGAAATAGCCATACAAAGCCATGAAAATGCCAACATTATACCACTTAATCAACATTTACCATAGCAATTGTGAACAAAACGTGCAAGAAGCAGGGGAACCTTGGCCATACTTCCCAACTTAGAGACCTGTTATTCCGAAACCAAAGTGAGGGGTGTGGGGGTTCACCCCCAGAAAATTTGAGCTTCAAAGCCATTGTTTCCTGCATTATAGTGACTTTAAAATAATGAAAATATTAAATAACAACAAATAAAAATAAGTATCCTCCACTGCAACACAATTTTTGTTCATTATTATCTATTACTTGTATTGTCCTCTGTACAGGATAAAACAATCCACCGAGCAGATCATGTCCCACACCCTCCATTACATATGTATTATTATTATTGGGCTATTATTTACATTTTAAGGTTAAATCTCTCAATCTGGTAAAATTTGAGAGGAAGTTCAAATCTGATGATTTGAACAACTGTCTCCTGTGTGTGCTGCATGTCTTGTAGTCTATAATTTGGAGATAATGGCTGACATCATTTAGCCTTCTGGGAGCTGGATTTTCTACAGAAATATGAATATAAATAAATTAGGCACTAAAATATAACATATAAAGGGGTGTGTCCTGCGTGACCTGTTTGTTCGCCCGTTACAACCGCACACCCCTCTCGTACATCCACACCTCCACACAGACGTAGGAGAGGGGAGAGCCACACACACAGCCAACCTCCACACTCGTTGGGAATCGTTGCTCGGGGAGTGGGAAGGGGGAAGCGATAATATCAGACAAGTGAACGTACAAGCAGGTTGTCTGTCTGATATTATCGCCCCTCTTCCTCTTCCCCGAGTGCAGAGGTTGACTGTGTAGCTTGCACTGAGTCACTTTTTTTCAGCGCGCAGCGCACGGCAGCGCACTTAAAACAGCGCACATACAAGCGTCTTCTCCTTTTTTTGAATTGCGATTTACAACCAGTGAAGAGTAAGCTGCATACGCTTGCGCAAAATATAAACCCGCCTTCAAAATAAAAGCAATGCCGTTGTATTCCATTCATGATTTAAACTTATTAACGTTTGATTCTTAATTTTCCATTGACCTCACGCGGGCCAGTCAGAGACAGCCAGCGGGCCGGATGTGGCCTGCGGGCCACACAATGCCCAGGTCTGATCTACAGTCTTTAATTGCACTGACTCTACGCACTTTCAAGAGTCATGGCAAGAGACATGTTTTGTTTGTATATATTTTCACAATTCCCCTATTCATTCCTCTAAGGAAGTTTCAGTTTGTTTTAATTCTGGCACAGCCTTTGGACAAAGGTGGGAGTGTTTTTACTACGCCAGCTGTGGTCCCTGGGTGAGCCAGAATTAGACAAAGTCATTAAGAAAACATATGAATATAGCGTTCTTTGCACTGATGGTCTCATTTGCCGTACATGTAATTTATGATCATCCGAGGAAAAATAAGACTGTTTCAGAAATGTTTCAAAGTTCCTTGTAGCACCTTGAACTTTATGAATATGATTAGGCCGGCTAATGCAGCAAATACCATTATAATATAACTTAATTTTATAAGGATAATATTTGTATATAGAGTATGGCTTTATATTAGCTTTCATAAAACAAATATAGGTAACCATTAACGTTTGCACCAAGTATAGAATTAGTAAAATTGAAAGTTTCCTACCAATTGTAACAGTTTTCATTTGAAGGCATGTCTTCCCCTTCTTGATAATGCTTCCCTTCGTCATCATAGCATCCACATTCAATCTGTGACACACACTTCATAGTACTGTCTTCCATATAAGGTCGTTCAGGTGGACATCTTGGATAGCAGCCTTGAAAAGATAAATGTCGCTGTAAGTTACAAACCAAATAAGTACAGACATAAAGTCTAGCCTAAACCACGTGTGAATCTCTGAATGGCGAAAGTGAAAAAGGTAAAGGTAAATTAAATGACAGTAACTACAATTATGCTTGACCATTGGGCTTAAAGAGAAAGCATTGCATGGTGAGTCAACTCTACCTGAATATTTATAACACTTAAAGTATATGCAACATAACGTTCATGTAATTTATACCTTCTAATGCTGGAATTTGACTGTAGCACTTTCCCGAGGGATTCCTGCAAGTCTTCATGCATGGTTTTCCACATGGCTCATAGTGCCATTCACATGGTCCATCACGGTTGTAAAAACTACAGAATACAGCTAATGAAACAGGAAAATAACATAAGATACAAAAAACAAAATTACTAAATCATGTATACAATTTTCATAACAAATGAGTAGAAGTTAATTTTTCACATTTCATATTACATAGGACATGGTGATAATGACATTGTATTTTTTTTTTATCTCCTCGCACAAACACAAGTAAAACACTCACGGCAGACTGAGGGAGATCTCCATTTCACACAGGATCCAGCCTTATTACAGGCTGCTGCGTAGGCGGCTACAGCCGAGCAGAAACAGTCACAATCTCCTCCTGTATTGCAGGCACATGTGTCTTTCACACAGGCATCATGATAGTTTTGGGGATCCACCTTTTTGGAACAAAATCATTGTAATTGAAAACAGAGTACATTCTGATTGCCAATTATACAAAGTCATTGCATACAGAGTTTATTACTAACAAGGACTGTGTTTGCGATTACATGCCATGTGGCATTGCTTGGAAGTTTTCTTACCTTCGAATGGCATTTTTCAAATACTTCACTCTTGATAATGTTGCAGTGTTTCAATGCCCATGCCTGCCTGTGGGAGTACAGAATGCAGGGATTCTTTGGTGCGACAGCATTAGGGCAAGTAGGTGATACTTTCCAGCTGTTTCCAAACTCATGGGCTTCAACCACAACGTCTTTGCTTCTGGTGGTGTAATCGTTCTTGATATTCCCATCAAAATTCCCACACAGACCACAGACTTTTCCCTGTAATTACATGAGATCTAGTTAATTTGTCAAGTGGTAAACCTATTCACATTCACCTACACACCTGTATATCTGCTCACTCACCTTGAATGTGGGACTGAGTTTAATCATGAGTGTTGTCTTCTTATTCCAAATTAGAACAACACCATTCTCGGCCTCAATCACAACATACAGACCTATAGAGTGCATCTTATAGGGTATTTCCTGCCCATTGTCTTGTTTGATAACATGGACATTTTCCTCCGAAAGAATAATTTCATGGTTCTGAAAGAAAAATAAACAAGGTCATCTGTAATCTTGCAAGTTTTTTTTAAACAATATGTGACATGCATATCATAATGTAATGTACCCCCAAGTAGAACTTTATATTAGTGGAGCAGATGCTTTCAGTTGATGAACATGGAATGTTCTCAGTCAAGACTCTGAAGCTGCCATTGTTACTTTCTCCACAGTAATCCTGCAAGAAACTGACGTCAGTATTACAAGACTGACATTTGACAGATAACAAAGACTAAGGATACATTTGTGCCGTACCTGAGCGAAGACGTAGCCACATTCACCATTAAAAGAGAATTTCTTTTCATCAAAAGTGATGTAATGTCCTTCTCCGTATATGATACAGGTTCCATCGCAGTTACGGTTTGTACAGTCCCATGTTCGGCCTTTGCAAGTGCTTTGATTTGAAGAAATAGAGTAATGTCAATATATATATCCTCAATTTAAAAGAAACTGAACTGACCCTACATTGGTGTGGACAGGATAAAAGGGCTCACCAGGTATTACAGTCCACAGTGGTAGTCTGTCCAGGATTATAAAATTCTCCATTATATTCGCAGGGACAGTTCTCTTCCTCAACACAGCCTCCTTTATCGTCTGACATCAGGCCCGCAGGACATACACAGCCGGAGGTACAGTGACTATTGATCTAAACAGCAATAATGCATTTAACATGTCATCCTTTTGGTTTAGTATACATACTGTATGTAGAATACCTTTCAACAGGCATGAACCTTTCTCTATCTTACGCATTCTGTGTTCAGTGTCTTGCAGCTTTTTTGGCACTCGGATCCCTGGTCACCTGGCTTTGCGCTTGAGCAGTTGAAGAAAACCATTGGCTCGGTGCATGCTGATGACAATAATAGTGTGTTATAAAGGATACCACTGTATGCTGCTTATATTGCTAATACTTTGCTGTGCTATGAAAGGAATTCTATGACGAGCTGAGTGCTTTCTACCTACATGTAGTCACGTGACTTCCTTTACAGTCTAGTTTTCCGCTGCGGCAGACGCTGAAATGCATAGACAGAGGGGTTGATAAATGTTGACAATGGGAGAATTTTCTAGTTTATTATTTCAAGTTTTCGATAAATGTCTTTGCTTAAACAAAAACAATCTAGGACAGGGTTACCAAACTGGCATATAGGCTTTAGATTGTCATTTTAGTTAATCTTGTATCCATCAGTATTTATTTCAATGTAGAATAAAGTTGCAGGGAGCTGGAAACTATTTTAGGCCATAGAGAGAAAAAATCACTTGTCAATGGTCTATAAAAAATACAAACAGACAATCACATTTTTGTTTGCAGTTTTGTGATTCCAATTCACCATACACTGTTTAGTGGATGTGGGGACACAAATACAATACAAACAAAAGGGTCTATTTGATGTAATTATATGAAAATTAAAATAATAGAGGGAATTTAAAAAAGGGAATTTAAAACATATTGAAATAAGCATTATAATAATGAAATAAGCATTGCAACGAAAGTGCAATCATGGCTAACTATACAAACATTAAATCCATTACATAATTGCCTTATATTACCAAAAGAGTTATTTGCATTTGCTTAGCTGAACAAACTAAAGAAGCAGAAGTTGTTCATGAGCTGGAATTCAAACAAATAGTTTTTTTGGCAGATGTTTACTTTCATTAAATATACTCCTTTTTGAACCTCTATTTAGCAGTAATGTTGTCGAGTGTGCGTTACTCGTTTTGCTGTATGCCTAAACACAGCTTCTCACTCAGCAGTTGGAAACAGTACTTAAAGGTTAATTAAATATGGTCCTGGATGAACCCTACACCAGAAAAAGCTGACCCAAAACCTGCTGCGGGGCTTGAGCTGCAACATCCCCAAATGAACTTCTGCCAGAGACCTTTGTTGCATTGTATCCCCTTTTTCTGTCCTGAGAGCTTTACAGACAGCTCACCAGTACACACATGGAAATCCCCAAAAACAAATCTGTAGAAGAAAGATTTGTATGCTCTTATCTTATTAGAAATACTGAAATCCTCACCAATTTTGTCCGTCAACCATGCAGGATTGCCCAGGGTGCACCAAGGTGTCTCTCACGTGACAGGGGCAATGAGAAGCTGGCACACACTGTCCATCCTCATTTAGGTAAGTTCCGTCAGCACAGCCACAGCCATCGAGCGGCGTAAATTTAACTTCACATGTTGAGTCTGACTGACTAAGAGAGCGGCAAGTGCGACCACAGCTTGTCATTTGGTAGCCATAAACAAGAGTAGGAGGGCAGCCAGTTGTGTATTTCACTTTGAAAGGAGGTTTGCTTAGTATAAGATTAAAATAAATAGATACAGACTTTATCAATTTCACATTTGATAGTTTGGGTGTAACTTACGACACGTTGTGTCCCTCCATCCCTCCAGTAAGACACCTTCAGCGGCACATGCGTGGGCATAGGAAGATAAGGCTGCACACATGCACTCCTCACTGTTTTCACAGGCGCAGGTGTCATAAATGCAAAACTGCATAAAGAGGCAGGAAAAAGCTATATCAATAGTTTAAATGTGCCATTGTTAAGTGAAATAATAAAAATGCAGAAATACACAAATTCATTGAACTGCCTATAGAAGAAGAACAAACTCTGCTTACAGCTTCGTAGTCTTCAGGGTTTATATCAGAATGACACTGGGCAAAAACCCCATTTGGGTCTGACAGCAAGGAGCACCAGTGTTTGGCATAGTTTTCTAGAAAAACAAATAAACATGTTTCATACTGACATAGTGTTGTTAGGAACGATATTAATAAATGGAGTATGATTTACGATACCTACCCCTGTCTACGCTCAACATGCAGGGGTCCCTAAGATTGTTTGTCACATCAGGGCAGTTTGTTTTGGTCTTCCATGTGTTGGCAAATATCCCAGCCGTTCCCTCAATCAATCCATTTGAGGTCCTGAAGTCATCAGCTTCCACATCATTAAAATCTCCACAGAGACCTGTTTGAAGAAAATTACGTTGACTTTACACTTCACTCCAATAATCATCACATCATATTTCAAACTATAGTTAAAAAGTTGTAAGAATTAAAATCACACCTTGGAGATTTCCCTTATTTGAAACATTGGCTATAATGTAGACCTGCATAATGGGTGTGTGCTGAATCTCAAGACGAAGCCCATAGTTTGTTTGCACTATAGTGAAGAAAGTTGATGGCTTGAAGACTGCAACGCTATCTGCAGGGGGAAATCCATTTTTAAACAATGAGATGTTTTAATTTAAGTAAACTTTATGTAAAAATATGTCTTGAGTTCATAGTAAAATGAACACAATAAAAAAACACTCACTAACCATCAAAAATAGGCAGGTGAGAAATCATTTGGTTATAGATAACCTGTCCGCTGGCTTGAACTACAATCGTCTAAAGTGGGAAAAATGACACTGTGACTGTTAAAAAGTTCAGGTTAAATATCTACACACTGCCGTACAGATACGAAATAGGAAATGTCTATAAATTATATACTGTAATTTTACCTTATGGTCAGGCAGTAGTACAGTGACTGCACCCAGGCAAGTCAATTCATCAGATTTTTCACAATTGACCAGGTCACCAAGGACACTGAATTTGCCAGTGTTCTAAAATCAAAAATGTAAAATGAAAAAATGTTCAGGTATTGTATTTTCTATTTTAGATAAATTAATTAATTTAAGTTGCCTCACCTTGGAGAGAACATAAGAGCATTTTCCATGGAAAGTATATGTGTTATCATCAAAGGTGGAGACGTGGGAGCCCCCCACAACAGAGCAGGTACCAGGGCAGTCTAAATCCTCACAGTTCCACAGGCCCTTGTTGCAGGTGCTGTCAACAAAGTTCAGTTAGTTCAACTGGACACACCAACTCAAATATAGATGTGGTTTACTATAAACATTACAGTGAAGATAGTAACGGGATTACCATGTTTTACATGGCTTTGAGAAAGATTCCCCTGGTTTGTATGCCTTGCTATTGTGTACGCAGGAGCACTGGTCAACAGCAATACACCCACTCTCATTAATGTCGTCGAATACAGTCCCTTAAGAAAAACATAAAGACATGATTAATCTTTGGCCAATGGTAAACTGCTCTACAATGCAAACCCTGAAGGAGCCACCTATTTTACTTTTATTAAGTGTCCAAAGCGGAAAATTGTAATCAGGCCCGAGCACCGAATGGTGCAAAGCCCTATTGAAACCGTAAGGATTCTTATTCCCTATTATTATTATATGTAGTCATTTTTGGCACTTTTGACCCCCTTCCCATCATGCAAAAGTGGCAAAACCCTGCGGGCAGGTCAGACCTGAAAAAAAGAAATGGAACCCCTTTAATTGATCAAAACTCAGGCTGTGTTACACTTAGATGCACACAATTCGATACAGCAAGGTACAATCCCAGGACACACAAAAAACCCTCTTGACGCCCCACCCCAAAATCAACAAGAAGTATTTTATTTTGAAATATTTGCCACAAAACAGGAAGTTGACCGAACTCCACTATACTCTGGTTGCGTTCCGAATCGCATACTTTCTACTATATAGTATGTAGAAAAAAGATTTAGGATGTCCCGATTCTTGTGGCCAGATTTAGGATGGTTAGAAGTACCCGGATGTCCTACTTCATGCGGCCAAGATTGTTAGTGTTGAATGGTGCATCCTATTTGGGCGATTCTGACCCACAATCCAGTGCGCACGTGAAGTGACGTAACATCGACGAAGCCTCCATATGAACACAAACGGGGATGCGACGGATATAAAAGCAAGAGGCAAGATCAAGGCGCAATGTTATGATGAAATAAGAGAGTAAAGTATGTCCCAATAGTATGCCTACTGCATCCTAACTAGATTCTTTTTATCGTCGGATGTAGTATGTAGAATAGAAAAAATAAAGAGTATGCGATTCGGAACGCAACTTCTGTCTCATCTTCTCCAAATTGTTTATGGTTAATGACTCCCAAGGCCTGAGGAAGCCCACACACTAATATTCATAGAAAGTAAGAGCGCCACCTGCTGGGTCAAGTAAAACATAAAGATAACACAGGAAGCTACTTCCATCGGCTCAATCGCCTTTGTAATTTCTCGGCGTCATCGCCTCCAGCCCAGGCCCGAGGACGTCCGCGCATCAGTATCAAGCGCAGTTGCGGTGCCTCCCGCCAGTGACGAGCATTACTCTGCAGCGCGCTCCGAAGACAGACTCATGCAGCTTCACGCGGTCACCCGGAGGACACGGTCATCGCTGCTCGCAGCTTTAATTCCATTTGAATTGCTTAGTGTCACAGCCCGAAACGTGCACTGGCTGTTTCAACTGTTTTACCCTGGGTTTCCCTATCTCCACTTGTCTCCTGTGTTCTCCTGTCTTTCTCTCTCTGTATTTTTCTTCAGCCTTTTGAATTGTGTATTCAAGTTGATTTTTCAAATGTTTCTTTCTGCTCTTCACTAACCCTGTGTCAACCTGTGCTCTAGTATAATCGCTTGCATTTTCACATCTAGTTTTTACTTGTGCTCCGCCATACCTAACTAACCTTTTACAGAACACAATTAATTATATTTATGTCATTTTAGCATATGTTTAAGGGATGTCAAAGCCAACTCCATCTCCTTCCATAGTGAAACCCAAACTGAATAATTAAGGCTGAGTACTTTTGGATTTGACTTTCACTCTTTGCAGCATTAGGCTAAACAGTCATAACCTTGCACCTTACTGATAGCAGCCAAACAAAAACAAAGAGGAGCGTCAAGAGAACAGGGACACATCAAATTAATGTGATAATCTCCCTATATTAACATAAAGTAAAGCATTTAGTATTTGTGGGTAACAACAAACCAAAAGACAAATTATAACTTCATCATCTCTTTTGGTTTTAAAATCAGAAAACTTACCAGATGGACAGAAGCATCCATCTACGCAGTGTTCATCACACACTTGGCTCCTCTGGGAGTTGCTGCAGGTGTCAACACAGGGACTACCACATTCCTTATATTCCTTGTTGAAAAGGCATGTTTGGCCTATTCAACACATGACATTTTATTTTTAGAAACACTGATTCTGATATAAATACAGTGAAAATGCACAAACATGTAAATGTTTTGATTGCTGTTCTCACCACAGATATCTTCGGTCTTCCATTCTTGGGGTTTCCCGCCTAAATAAGCACACTGACGGGAGTACTCTGTTATGCTTTTACAAAGGCATGAAGAACTGCTGCTGTTACAGTTGCACATGTCCTTCTCACATGCTTCGATATACTTGTCAGTATCAAGCAGGTCTTGGCAGCTGAGGAATGCAGTTCCTGAGAGCAGCTCCTCACAGAGACTTGTCTGTTGGTCAAAGTATATGATTTATTTAAATTGTACCTAAATGTCATATCAATTATTTAAAGCAAATCCATTTTGTCATACCTGCTTTGCACAGGTTGTTGTTGCGGTAGAGGACATGTCTTCACATTCTTCATTAAGATCGTTGACTTTCCACATCTCCCCAACATCTTCAGGAGTCATTGAAATCCCTGTTTCTAGAGGCAAAAGAAGTGTTTAGCAAATGTGAAGACACATTTTATAGTTTGTTTTAATCTTATTTTTTATGTATTTACCTGTGGTGAAGTCAGCACACAGACCACAGGTCTCATTCTTGAATTTTGCATCCAGCTCAACCTTAAAATCAGGTGAAAAACGACATTTGAATAAGGTGCAGAAAAGGAATATTGTACAGCACATTGCAGAAGATTGCCTTTTTTCTCAATTATATCAGAATAGAATGAAAAGTTCTAACTTTTACATAATCATTTCGCTAAACTACAATAACAGATGAAAACCATGTGATTGGGATAGAGAAAGCAGACCTTAAGTGGAGAATGTTGTGACAACTACTGTTTCTCAAAAATGACATGGACAGTTTGTCATGCTCCTAGTTTCACTAATAGCCTTCCTGAGGACAGGAGACATGTTTACCTGTTTTAACAGCAACCTAAGAACTAGATTTTGTTTTGCCTTTTTTAATAATGAATATTGTCTTTAAGTGATTGAATACTTGAAAATCGACCATTTTTAATCTGTGCAAAATGCCTTATTAAGAGCACCCTGGGCACTTCTAACATTGGTAAAATGTATCTTACTATAAACACGATCTCACAAAAATATGTTAAGTTTAGCTAAGAAGTGATCGAAATCAGCCAAGTATAAATGTAGCAGTACAACTTAATATATTTTTTTTAATAGATCAGGTTCTGTGCTGATCTAAGATGTATACAATCAGGTATGATATGGAGCACAATGATAAAACATACCGAAAATGAGTCTTCTTCATTCCATTTCATGACCAAACCCAGCTTAGCCTCTATCTTCACATAGGAGCAACCTCTTGCGATTGAAATGCCGGACTGGCTAAATGGTAGAGTAACACTATAGGAGACAAAAAAATCATCACAGTAACACGATAAGACATTAAAGTCCGTAAAACCAATGGTAATGACATGTCATACTATCAAAACAGACTCACAGTTCCTCATTGAACCTGACGGAAGTCCCAGCTAATTCCACATCGACTCCTTCCAGGTTCATAGTTATCTTCTTTATGGTAGTGACCCCATCTATCTGTTGCCGTTTGATCAGAATGGAAAAACTCTCAAGGCTGCTCTTGCATTGGGACGCAAGGATGTAGTTGCAAGTGGAAGGAAGTTGGAAGAAGTCTCCGTTGAACGTCCTAAAATGAGAGTCTCCCCATGTGCTGCAGAACTGGTTGTTTGTTGAGATATTCTTATCTTTTTTCTCTTTCTCTCCACTCTTATCTTCCTTCTCTTTCTCCTCACTCTTCTCTTTCTCCCCACTTTTATCATTCTTTTCTTTCTCTTCACTCTTATCTTTCTCCTCACTCTTATCTTTCTCCTCACTCTTATCTTCCTTCTCTTTCTCCCCACTCTTCTCTTTCTCCCCACTTTTATCATTCTTTTCTTTCTCTTCACTCTTATCTTTCTCCTCACTCTTATCTTCCTTCAATTTCTCCACACTCTTATCTTTCTTCTCTTTCTCCCCACTTTTATCGTTCTTCTCTTTTTCCACACTCTTATCTTTCTTCTCTTTCTCCCCACTTGTATCTTCTTTCTCTCCACTCTTATCTTCCTTCTCTTTCTTTTCTTTCTCTTCACTCTTATCTTTCTCCTCACTCTTATCTTCCTTCTCTTTCTCCCCACTTTTATCGTTCTTCACTTTCTCCCCACTCTTATCTTCTTTCTCTTCACTCTTATCTTCCTTTAGTTTTTCCGCACTCTTATCATTCTTCTCTTTCTCCCCACTCTTATCTTCTTTCACTTTCTCCTCACTCTTATCTTTCTTCTCTTTCTCCTCACTCTTATTTTTCTTCACTTTCTCCTCACTCTTATCTTTCTTCTCCCCACTCTTGTCTTCCTTCACGTTTTCTGCACTCTTATCTTTCTTCTCTTTCTCTCCACTCTTATCTTCTTTCACTTTCTCCCCACTCTTATCTTTCTTCTCTTTCTCCTCACTCTTATTTTTCTTCTCTTTCTCCCCATTCTTATTTTTCTTCTCTTTCTCCTCACTCTTATCTTCTTTCTCTTCACTCTTATCTTTCTTCTCCCCACTCTTGTCTTCCTTCACTTTTTCCGCACTCTTATCTTTCTTCTCTTTCTCTCCACTCTTATCTTCTTTCACTTTCTCCCCACTTTTATCTTTCTTCTCTTTCTCCTCACTCTTATTTTTCTTCTCTTTCTCCCCATTCTTATTTTTCTTCTCTTTCTCTCCACTCTTATCTTCTTTCACTTTCTCCCCACTTTTATCATTCTTTTCTTTATCCTCACTCTTATCTTCTTTCTCTTCACTCTTATCTTTCTTCACTTTCTCTCCACTCTTATCTTCTTTCACTTTCTCCCCACTCTTATCTTTCTTCTCTTTCTCCTCACTCTTATTTTTCTTCTCTTTCTCCCCATTCTTATCTTTCTTCTCTTTCTCTCCACTCTTATCTTCTTTCACTTTCTCCCCACTCTTATCTTTCTTCTCTTTCTCCTCACTCTTATTTTTCTTCTCTTTCTCCCCTTTCTTATTTTTCTTCTCTTTCTCCTCACTCTTATCTTCTTTCTCTTCACTCTTATCTTTCTTCTCCCCACTCTTGTCTTCCTTCACTTTTTCCGCACTCTTATCTTTCTTCTCTTTCTCTCCACTCTTATCTTCTTTCACTTTCTCCCCACTCTTATCTTTCTTCTCTTTCTCCTCACTCTTATTTTTCTTCTCTTTCTCCCCATTCTTATTTTCCTTCACTTTTTCCGCACTCTTATCTTTCTTCTCTTTCTCCCCACTTTTATCTTTCTTTTCTTTCTCTTCACTCTTATCTTTCTTCACTTTCTCCTCATTCTTATCTTCTTTCACTTTCTCCTCACTCTTATCTTTCTTCTCCCCACTCTTAACTTCCTTCACTTTTTCCGCACTCTTTTCTTTCTTCTCTTTCTCCCCACTCTTATCTTCTTTCACTTTCTCCGCACTCTTATCTTTCTTCTCTTTCTCCCCACTCTTATCTTTCTTCACTTTCTCCCCACTCTTATCTTTCTTCTCTTTCTCCCCACTTTTATCATTCTTTTCTTTCTCACCACTCTTATCTTCTTTCACTTTCTCCCCACTCTTATCTTTCTTTTCTTTCTCCTCACTCTTATCTTTCTTCTCTTTCTCCCCACTCATCTGACCCATCTGACCACCATGACCCATCTGACCACCATTACCCATCTGACCCATCTGACCACCATGACCCATCTGACCCATCTGACCCATCTGGCCATCATGACCCATCTGACCCTCATGAACTTCTTTCACTTTCTCCTCACTCTTATCTTTCTTCTCCCCACTCTTATCTTCTTTCACTTTCTCCGCACTCTTATCTTTCTTCTCTTTCTCCCCACTCTTGTCTTCCTTTACTTTTTCCGCACTCTTATCTTTCTTCTCTTTCTCCCCACTCTTGTCTTCCTTTACTTTTTCCGCACTCTTATCTTTCTTCTCTTTCTCCCCACTCTTATCTTCTTTCTCTTCACTCTTATCATTCTTTTCTTTCTCCCCACTCTTATCTTTCTTCTCTTTCTCCCCACTCTTATCTTCTTTCTCTTCACTCTTATCTTTCTTCTCTTTCTCCCCACTCTTATCTTCCTTCACTTTTTCCGCACTCTTATCTTTCTTCTCTTTCTCCCCACTTTTATCTTTCTTTTCTTTCTCCTCACTCTTATCTTTCTTCTCTTTCTCCCCACTTTTATCATTCTTTTCTTTCTCCTCACTCTTATCTTTCTTCTCTTTCTCCCCACTCTTGTCTTCCTTTACGTTTTCCCCACTTTTATCATTCTTTTCTTTCTCCTCACTCTTATTTTTCTTCTCTTTCTCCCCACTCTTATCTTCTTTCTCTTCACTCTTATCTTTCTTGTCTTTCTCCCCACTCTTATCTTCCTTCACTTTTTCCGCACTCTTATCTTTCTTCTCTTTCTCCCCACTTTTATCTTTCTTTTCTTTCTCCTCACTCTTATCTTTCTTCTCTTTCTCCCCACTCATCTGACCCATCTGACCACCATGACCCATCTGACCCATCTGACCACCATGACCCATCTGACCCATCTGGCCATCATGACCCATCTGACCCTCATGACCCTCATGAACTTCTTTCACTTTCTCCTCACTCTTATCTTTCTTCTCCCCACTCTTATCTTCTTTTACTTTTTCCGCACTCTTATCTTTCTTCTCTTTCTCCCCACTCTTATCTTCTTTCTCTTCACTCTTATCTTTCTTCTCTTTCTCCCCACTCTTATCTTCCTTCACTTTTTCCGCACTCTTATCTTTCTTCTCTTTCTCCCCACTTTTATCTTTCTTTTCTTCCTCCTCACTCTTATCTTTCTTCTCTTTCTCCCCACTTTTATCATTCTTTTCTTTCTCCTCACTCTTATCTTTCTTCTCTTTCTCCCCACTCTTGTCTTCCTTTACGTTTTCCCCACTTTTATCATTCTTTTCTTTCTCCTCACTCTTATTTTTCTTCTCTTTCTCCCCACTCTTATCTTCTTTCTCTTCACTCTTATCTTTCTTGTCTTTCTCCCCACTCTTATCTTCCTTCACTTTTTCCGCACTCTTATCTTTCTTCTCTTTCTCCCCACTTTTATCTTTCTTTTCTTTCTCCTCACTCTTATCTTTCTTCTCTTTCTCCCCACTCATCTGACCCATCTGACCATCATGACCCATCTGGCCATCATGACCCATCTGACCCATCTGACCACCATGACCCATCTGACCCATCTGACCACCATGACCCATCTGACCCATCTGACCACCATGACCCATCTGACCCATCTGACCACCATGACCCATCTGACCCATCTGACCCATCTGACCACCATGACCCATCTGACCCATCTGACCACCATGACCCATCTGACCCATCTGACCACCATGACCCATCTGACCACCATGAACCATCTGACCCATCTGACCACCATGACCCATCTGACCATCATGACCCATCCGACCCATCTGACCACCATGACCCATCTGACCCATCTGACCATCATGACCCATCTGACCATCATGAACCATCTGACCACCATGACCCATCTGACCATTCTCATCCATAGGACCCATCTGACCCATCTCATCCATAGGATCCATCTCATCCATATGACCCATAGGAACCATCCTATGACTCATATCTTAAAAAAGAAAGACATTTATACAATCAGTTTACATTGTCAAATCATATCAAATCAGTTTTATTTATATAACCCAATGTCACAAAAAGCCATTTTGCCACAGGCTTCACAGACAAAATATGAAAACCTCTGCCCCTCGACCCTTGACTTGACTAAGGTACAACTCCCCCCAAAAAACAACTTTAAGCTGCTCTCTTTGTGTCCTATTTTGTGTACATACCACCGTTTGCTGAAGATAGTCGGAAGCACAGGGCGAGCCATGGAATCACCCATTCAAGTAGCATCCTGCCGGTTCTCATGTTCTTTGAGTAGTTCCTGTCCTTACAGGTTTGTTTGAGTCAACTGACAATGCCACACTACCAATATCATGTATTATATAGTGTATTTGGTGTTTGCTGTTTAGGAGGGGTAGAAAATACATATTGGGTGTCAACCTTTGTGGTTTCTATCCATTAAAGCATCTTAGAATACATTCATAAATCACTGGACCAAACATTTGCGAAATATTAAGTGACCAGAAATGTTTACCGACTGTCTAGCATGTTTTTCCAGGTAACCTTGTTCATACAATGGTAATGGGTGGGGTGGGTGAGGCCAATTTAATTTTGAGGCTCACCTTCCATTACGATAATTAGCCATGAATGAATCATGGCTCATTAAATGGCAATGGCATTCCGTTGGTCGATCGGATGTCTACTACTTGGGTTCAGACGGAAATATCTCAAAAACTAATTGATAGATTGACATCGATTTGTGTAAAGGAAATCCATGGTCTCTGAATGATGAATCCTAATGCCTTTGGGGAACTCCTGAGGTTTCCTTTAACATTCTAAACCAAGATACTGAACATGGTAACCATTATACCTGCTGAAAATCAGGGAGTTAATCTTGTAATTTTAAGGATGCTAAGTACAGCATAAAAGAGTCGCTATGGCTATAGACAATGTATTTTTTTGCCCAAAATGTATGATTAGCCTAGTTTCTTGTTGATACAAGTGCTGCAGAAAGATTGCCCTATAAATAACTTCCCGTATCTGTGCCATAAATACAAGGAACATAAAAGCTTTGAATGCAATTTAAAACCCTATTATGGTGGTCAGAGAGAAAGGTGTCAGAGAGGGAGATGCTGCTGAGATTCCAGGCAGCCAAATGCACAAAACACTTCTCAGACCCCTACAAGCCTTTCATGGTGAAAACATGAGCAGATTCAGCAATACATTTAAACAATCATGGTGCACCAGGAGATTTGACCTGCTCTTTTAAATACTTGCCTTTCTTGTAATTGAATGCGTGCAATTTGTAAGACTTTGATTAAAGGTGAAGTATGCGATTTATTTATGTTAAAGGTGAAGTGAGCGATATATTTAGGTTAAGGCGAGACACCCCAGGTGAATAGGGATTTTTTTTAACTTATAGATATTGTCCTGAAACTTTGCCAGTTGATTACTGACATAACACAATAATTTTGTGTATTACTTGTTTTTCTTTAATATTTTATTAAATATGCAAATATGGGACTTCCGGTTATGGCGCTGAGCTAGAAAGTTGCACTTCGTGAGTCTCTGACAAGTGAATCATAAAACAGACCCTTTTAAGTCCTGAACGGCAGCTAAGGCGGAGAAAGCAAACCAAAATGGGAAAAAACAAAAAACTGAAAATCAGTTTAATGCTGAAATACCAACAACGAGGTCGACGCTAGCTAGCAACGCGCATTGGGCTAATGAGGACGAGGACGAGGAGGCTGCTAGCCCGCTCGCGGATAATGGCAACACCAAGATGACTGACACAGCCGCAGTCTCCGATGAAGAGTCTCCACATGACATTCATCCTCAACAACCAGATCCTATACTTGCGGCCATTAATTCACTAAAGGCAGAAAGTTTAGAGCGTCATCGTGAAGTCCTTGGCGGTATAGCACACATCAGAACCGATCTGGATACAATCAGGGCACGGTTAACCACAGCTGAAACCCGCATAGGTGACACGGAAGATACAGCAGCGCAGCTTACAGCCAAGATGACGGAATTGGAAACGCAAGTAAAGTTTCTTACTGAGAAGAACGAGGACCTCGAGAATCGCTCACGTCGCTCCAATCTCCGTCTCATCGGCCTCCCAGAAAGCGCAGAAGGCAGGGATGCAGAAGCCTTCCTGGAGAAGTGGCTCCCCGACATCCTTGGTGCTGAGAATTTCCCTACGGCGGTGCGGATTGAACGGGCTCATCGTATTCCCAGCTTCCCCATCGGTCCAGCAAAATCCACGCGCTCTGCCCCCTTTCCCAGGCAGTTAATCATGAAGTTTTTAAACTTCAAGGATAAAGTTTGTGTGATGAAGGCGGCGCAAGCAAAGGGGAAAGTTATGTACGAAAACAGGCAAGTGAAGTTTTTTTCCGACTTCTCCGCTGAAGTGCAACGTCAGAGGAAAGCCTATGACGCGGTGAAACAGAGGCTCCGCTCGGACGGAATCCAGTACGGTTTGCAGTTCCCTGCTAAGCTCCGCATCACACACGGTGGAAAGAACTATACATTTCTGTCGCCACAAGATGTACATGTCTTCCTCCAGAAACATATCAGGAGCGGCCATCCAGAAGAGGTTGAATAAGTGATTTGTGGCATATGCGCCTGGGTTCCCACCCCACACGGAGACGTGTGCGTATTTACAGATGTTAAAGTGCTGCATTTATTGAAACGTTTGAGTAGCTTTCGATGGTAGACTTTATTTCAATGATTACTGAAATCCCCCTCTCTTGAGTTGTGAGCATGGACTTTTAGATTACTTCATCATTAGACAGCACATGCAAATATAATATACTTTGGGTGGTAATCTTGACATTATATACTTTAAATTATCTGTTCATTTGTGCAGTGCATAGTTTTCTGTTTGTTTCTTCCATCTACCTTTAAATTGTCTCAAGCAACAATATTAAGAGACAGAAACATAAGCTATTATTTACACTTAGTTTGTGTTTAATGATTATTAATCCGAGTCATCCTGAGCAAATCAACATTTGCAATTTTAGTTTCATAAGAATTCCTGTATATTCAAAGGGTCTTTAAATTACGTAGACTAATAGTCAGAGATAAAGCGTAAACGAGTTAGATTTATTTCAGTTGCTCCTCTTTGCAGGATCAACAAAGGCCAAGGAAGTTGGTGTAATAATTTAGTTTTGACTGTAGGATAGAAGGCAGTCGTTAGGTGGATGACACAGTTGTTAACTGTGGTTGTTTTGCAGGTTCTAGCAAATGTTATATGTGGATGTTGCTTTTTGTGTGTTTGTTTTGCCTTTGTTTGTTTGTTTTTGTTTTTGTTTTTCTTTCAATTTGTCTTATGGTTATTTATACCTGTTTTTCAACCTCTTTTGTAAAATTCGTTGATAAGGTGATACAGCCACTCAGATTCAGAATGGTCCCTTTTGACAGATCTATTTATCAAAGTTTACATGGCTAGTAATAAGCTATTTAAAATATCCTCTTGGAATGTCAGAGGCCTGGGTAGATTGGTCAAGCTAAAACAAGTTATGACAAGGCTTAAACACTTGGGTTCTAAAATAGTACTCCTACAGGAGACACATTTAACTTCAGGTGAAGTTATCAGGTTAAGAAGAAGGTGGCAAGGTCAGGTGTTTGTGGCTAATTTCTCATCCCATGCTAGAGGGGTGGCCATCTTAATTCACAAGTGAATTCCATTTCAGGTCAATACCACCACTCTAGACCCCGGGGGTAGGTTCATTATTTTACAGGGCTCTCTCTTTGGTCAACATCTTATTTTAGTAAATGTCTATGGCCCTAATAAAGATGAGCCACAATTTTATAATAATATTTTCCTAACACTTGCCTCACTTAGAGGGGATATTATTATAGGTGGGGATTTCAATTGTGCGTTAAATCCAGATTTTGATCGTAATGGTAACCAGGACTCCTCCCACAATCAATCAAGGAAAATAATCCTTAACTTCATGGAAGAGTTGGGCCTTTGCAATGTTTGGAGGGAGCGTAACCCAGACCAGAGAGAATTTTCATGTTATTCGGCTACGCATAAGACGTTCTCAAGATTGGATTTCTTCCTGTTCTCCAAAATTTTAGTACCAAATGTGAAAAATTGTTATTACAAAAGCATAATCATCTCCGATCATGCTACAGTATCTATTGAGTACAGTGCTACCAAAGAATTCTGTGGACCTCCCAGATGGAAATTTGATACTAAATGGTTGCAGGATCATGAATTTATCCGCTTCATTGACCAACATATAGATTTGTTTTTTCTCGTCAATACCACTGAAACTTCTTCTTTAATTAGATGGGAAGCTTTTAAGGCGTATATCAGAGGCCAGATCATTAGTTATACCAGCTTTAAATCTAAACAATTCAAGAACAAAATGACGGAAATTGAAAACCAAATTAAAGAGTTGGAAGGTGAGGTCTTAATTAACCATACCCCAGCACTTGAACATAAACTAACCATACTGAGAGCCCATTATAATGAACAGTCAGCAAACAAGGCCCTATCTAATTTAAATAAATTAAAGCAGTCCTTTTATGACCAGGGGGAAAAAGCCGGTAAACTGCTTGCCTGGCGAATTAAAAAATTACAGAATGAGAAAATGATCCACGAAATTGAAAATTCAATTGGAGCTGTTACAAATGACCAAAAGGAAATAAATGAGAGATTTAAATTATATTATGAAAAACTTTATAAATCTGAACTGCCTAGTAACACGAACAAGATCACAAGAACCAGTTTTCTTGATAGTCTTGATTTTCCATCTCTTTCTGTTGAGGACCAGGAACTTCTCGACAGTCCAATGAAGCTTTCAGAACTAGAAATTGCACTTGCAGCTATGAAGGGGGGGAAAGCGGCAGGCCCTGATGGACTTCCCATCGATATATTAAAGACTTTTAAAGATAAGATACTGCCTCCCTTTTTGGACATGCTTGAAGAAGCATTCTAAATAAATTACTTGCCACCTTCTCTCTCAAAAGCTCTTATTATGAATATTCTGAAGCCTGGTAAACCACCTTCTAAATGTGAATCATATCGACCCATATCACTCTTAAATGCTGATGCAAAGCTTATAGCCAAAGTCATAGCAAAGAGGCTTGACAATCTCCTGCCAAGTCTAATTCATGTAGACCAAAATGGATTCGTTAGAGGCAGACAGGCGTTTCAAAATTTAAGAAGGGTGCTCAATGTTGTTCATAACGAAAAGGAAAGACCAGATGCGGCCATTCTATCCCTGGACGCTGAAAAAGCCTTCGACAGAGTCGAATGGCTGTACTTATTTGAAATATTGCCTAGATTCGGTTTTGGAGAAAACATTATTAAATGGATAAAACTGCTCTACAACAATCCCACTGCTGAAGTTCTGACAAACACAATTATTTCAGAACCCTTTCCCCTAACCAGGGGTACTCGACAGGGGTGCCCACTGTCACCTCTCTTATTTGTCCTGTCGATCGAACCCCTAGCAATGACAATTAGATCGCACCCTTTAATAACAGGAGTTACAATTGGAAATTATGAACACTGTCTGGGCCTCTTTGCTGATGATATTGTTATTTTCTTGAGACAGTTAGCGCAATCCTTACCAACACTTACAAAACTGTTGGACACTTTTGGAAGTATCTCTGGTTATAAGGTGAATAACGCAAAATCTAATATTATGTTTTTTAGGAAGACTGAGAGGGACACCCCCCCATTAGTGAATACATTTCATAACTCGACACATGGCTTTACCTATTTAGGAATAAAAATAACTCCAGATATCAACGACATAGTTCATACGAACTATGATCCCATTTTAAAATCTGTATCAGAATCCCTTAAAAGATGGTCAGAGCTTCCCATTTCTATGATTGGCCGTGTCAACATTATTAAGATGAATATCCTACCAAAACTTTTATATTTATTCCAATCTATCCCTTTGCAGCCCCCTTCTAATCTATTCCCCAAATTGAAAGAAATGACAACAAACTTTATTTGGAACAACAAACGCCCAAGGCTTAGACTCACCCTACTTTACTTGCCATTCGAAAGAGGAGGACTCCAAGTTCCAAACTTTATCTGGTATTATTGGGCGGCCCAGATTAGTGCAGCAATGTTCTGGTTCTCAGACAATTCCACTATACCCTGGGTCACAATAGAAAATGCCAATACATCTCCTCTCCCACTAAAGCTATATCTGTATTCTGATACATTGAAAAATCTGCTAAAAAACACTCATAACCCATTTGTCAAGAATTCAATAAGAGTCTGGTATAAAATTCAATCTTATTTTAAAATAGACCCAGTTATTTCAGGCTTTACGCCAATCTGGGGAAACAGTAGATTTTCTCCAGGCAAAAGCGACCTTGGCTTTAAATTGTGGGCAGAGAGAGGGATTAGTAAAGTCATGGATATGTATAATGAGGATGGTCTGCTTTATAGCTTTGATGATTTAAAAACAATCTATAATATACCTTCAAAACATTTTTTCAAATACCTACAAATTAGGAGTTATATTTTAACAGCACTCAAACAGTCCCCCTTTAGACCACCTTTGTCTACTCTCGAAAAGGCTGTTATTGATCATCTTAAAGGACGTGGACAGGTCTCCTTGATGTACAAGATTCTTGTAAATGAATCTAAAGAATCATCAGATAAAAGTAGATTGGCCTGGTCTAGAGATTTGGATGTAGAGATTGCTGAGGACGAATGGAAGAGAGTTTGCCATGATGCACAAACCCAGACTATCAATACCAGATATAAACTTTTACAATTTAAATGGATCATGCGAACATACATAACTCCCTCTCTGCTACATCGCTTTGATAATAATAACCCTGATGTATGTATTAAATGTGGTCTTGAAGAGGGAATATTGTTTCATTGCCTCTGGAGCTGTCCTAGTATTAAAAGTTTTTGGGAAAAGGTAATTAAAACTATTTCAGATGTCATTTGCACTGTTTTACCTGTCTGCCCCCGCATGTTTATCCTTGGAGTACTTCCACCAGATTTAAAGTTGTCAAGTCAGAACAAAAAAATTGTTATTCTCTGTTCCCTACTGGCTAAACACTGCATAGCAGTCACATGGAAAAGTACAGATACTCCGACAGTGAGTCATTGGCTCAAAAGCCTCTCCAACTGTTTAGCTTTAGAAAAATTGACATATGCCTCCAAGGGGAAAATGAAAATGTTCTTTAAAGTGTGGGGACAATTTATGGGATTTCTTGAGAGCCACCAAGCAAGGGGTTTACTTGATATTTAGATTTAGATATTTGCCATTTCTGATGCCAGTGCAATATTCCAGAACATTACTTATGTATAGAAAATGCAGGTTGCAATTACTTATGTATCTTCTTTTCTTTTTAAGTATTATTATTTACTTGTGTTTTGTTTTTGATTTGTTTTATATGTGAATATTTGTATTTGTCTATGTGTTGAAAAAATTGAAAAGTCAATAAATATATTTCTCAAAAAAAAAAATGCAAATATGGCAATATTTAACCAATTATGCGTAAATTTGGGTCATTTAAAAAATAAAAATCTAGATGTTGGATAAAGCCAGAATTAAAATCTCTATTTTATTTTAACCACATATTAGTTTCTAAAGTTTTTACACAACAAATTTTGGATTCAGCGTTTTCTCATTTAATAAATCAAAAAATACTATGTACATGTCTTATAAATGCATTTTCGGCATGTTTTTAGAAGGAAAATGTATCATAAATCAGACAATTAACAATATATTGACAAATCCTTGCGTAAAAACCTTTAAAATAGTGTTATGAATGATTATGGAAAGTTTGGTTGATGTCAGTGGTTTAGAAGTTGAGATATTTGTTTCAGAGTAGGCCTATAAGTGATCACTGTATGAATATAGAGCGATTTAATATGTATATCATACTACTATAATAGCAGGCGAGTCGCACCAGTTGCTCGACAGTTGGTGCGCATCCAGTGCGCATGGCCAACGCCCAGCGCGCACACTGTCTCACAGTGGCCCTCATTTATCAATCTTGCGTAGACCAGAAAAATGGGTGTACGTACATTTCCACGCAAATCTCGGCATTTATCAATATGGACGTGAGCGTAGGGTACGCTCAAATCCCACGCCAGCTCTCAGCTCGTGTACGCAAATTTGAAAACAGCTTGGACTCGCAGTGCAGGCTGTGCCGGGTAGCCGATGACTTTGTTGGACAATTATTAGAAGATAATACAAATGCAGTGCAAATAAGACCGAAATAAAGATATTAATCACTTAAAAATGAGCAGCTTATGGTGTGCAACTGAGTAGGAGAGCTGATTCAATAGTGCGCACACTTAAGGGCAGTTGTCTCCGTCTTGGAGCAGCTGGGGGGACACTGAGGCACGGGGGCTGCATTCATTCAAAATGTTAGCCAAAGTATTAAATATGTAGTAGGCCTACACTGCTCTTTATGATACAAAAAAATACACGGCACAACATTCAGCTTAACATTTTATTTATTTGACGCACTTTGTAGATGTTAGGCCTAGTTCCTCTTTTAATGTGTCATTGATGCTAAAGCGAGCGATTTATTTCCACCTTAACCGGCACGTTGTTCCTATCTGCTGGTGGAGCAGGACGGTGGGCGCTCTCACAGCTGATCGCTGCCGGGTCGGCTTGTGCAGCTGACGGCCGGGCTGACCACTCGTGCCAAGCGCATGCTGTCATACAGTAAAACGCTAAATGTGTTATTTTTAGTTTTTAAAACCCTTTTGAGTAGTGCTATCTAAAAGGGCCAATACATTCTAATCATTCAAATCTCTGCAGACGTGTATTTATTTTATGGGGACCATTATCGGACAGTTGGTGCGTCTTTTTCTCCTCCACCACTTAGGCTATATTATGCCCGCAGCCCCGCACCCCCAGTTGGTTGCATTTCAGAACAGCAACACGCTTTTTTTAGTGGCGATTTTGAGTCAACACCAACGCTGTTGACCGCAGCAGTTATTTCCTTCCTAACTGCTGCCTTCTGTCGTTATTTGATGCTGCTTGTAGGCTAATGCTCCGAAATGAAACTCTTTTTTTCTACTTTCGCTGTTATTCTGTCAATTTCTACTTCAGGGAAGTGCCGTATTGCGCATATCCATGTCGCAAAACCTCTGGGCGAGGCCTCTAAACTGAGAAAATATAGGGGCGTGGTACGATTGTTTTCAGCCGCTGCATTTATCAATAATGGCGTGGCGTACGCCGAGATTGGCGAGATACGACTGTTTGATAAATCCCACGCGATACCTGGCGTAGGGAGGTATTTGCGCCAGAATCTGCACCAGTTTCCACGCAAGTTTGATAAATGAGGGCCAGTGCGTCCAGTGCGCATGTGCCAATGCCCAGTTCAGCAGCATGCAGGTATCATACCTGCTACATACCTGCCACATGAAGCAGCAACGGCCCAGATAATGGACATAAAGTTTAACGGACATGATAACGGACATAAGGTTTACCCACGGCCCTGATAACGGACATAAAGTTTAACGGACGTGATAACGGACAAATTTTACGCACGGCCCTGTCACAACTTCAGCCAGTATTTAGTTCTTCTTCTTCTTCTTATAGAATTCCGGCAATTTAAACGCTGTTTAGCGTATTACTGCCCTCCACAGGTCAGACGTTGTCCTACATTTTTACATACAGCCCTGTGTTGTGCAGGAACTGCAGCATAGCTTTTGACTTCAGTTGATGGTTCTCACTGTGTCCAAATAAAGAAAAAATTTAAAAAACCTCAACTCCAAGTCCTAACAGTCTATCAAATAATAAATGCCTTTCTGCTCGATATTTTCTGCACTCAAGAAACACATGCTTTACTGTTTCAGGTGTCCCACACTCACACAACCCAGACACATGTTTTCCAACAATAAACAAAAAGTGATTTAACCCACAGTGCCCCAGCCTTAATCTACACCATTTAACTGAATCCCTTCTGGAATAAAAAGTGCAGATACCTCTTTTTTTAACTTGGGATTGTAAAGAGAAATAGTGTCTTCCCCTGCTTTCTTTTTCCCACCCTCTCTGCCATTCCTTCATTAAACCCTCTTTAATTATTTCTCTCAGCTCCACTCTCCCCCGTGATATATGAACGTCTACTTCTCTACCCAAACTCTGTTTTGCGATCTGATCCACCTGCTCATTCCCCTCGACCCCAGCATGTCCAGGAACCCAGCTAAAGGAGATGTTTGACCTAAACCCAATTCTAAAAATCACAGTTAAAATCTCACTAATAATGTCAGGTCTAGCCTTAGATTTCCCCCCTCTTAAGGCTTCCAGAGCAGCTGCAGAGTCAGAGCAGATGATAGCCTCTCTAGGTCTGGTTTCCTCAACTCACCATAAAGCCCTTAAGATTGCCATTAACTCTGACGTGAAAACCGAGCTCCCATTAGAGATGCGCCGACCAAACTTCACCCCAAGCTGCTCCACATACATTCCAAACCCAGCTTTCCCACTAACTGGATCTTTTGATCCATCTGTAAAAATAATCAACATTTTGTCACTAATTGACTTTAAATATTCTGTTATTTTTGGAGTTGCCAGCTTCTTATCTCTTTCCTGTAGAGAACCAAGTTCAACACTGAGCTCGGGCAGCAGCCAATATGGCATAGGTAGACAGCTTGTATGTTCCGCTACACTTCCCTGATCCATACCCAGCCTCCTAGCCCACTGATTTATTTTAGCAAAGAATGTTTTATACTTATTATCCCCATCAGACTCTTGTAACAGACGCCTTGCTGAAAAAATTTGATGACACCCACTTAGTTTCACCCAGTACTGTAACCCTAACTTAATACGGCTTAACCATAAAGGCATTTCTCCCATTTCAATAAGCAGGGCAGGGACTGGGGAAGTTCTAAAGGCCCCACAGCAAAGCCTCAAAGCCCTGGCCTGCAGCACATCTAACCTTGACAGAGCTGATTTAGACGCAGACCCATACACAAAACACCCATAGTCAAGAGAAGATCTGATCATGGCCTGGCAAATCAAAAGCATTGATTCCCTGTCAGCGCCCCACTCACACCCAGCTAGACTTCTGATAACATTCACCACTTTTCCGCACTTCGACACAATTTTATTGATGTGCACAGCCCAAGTCATCCGCTCTTCAAACCAAATGCCCAAAAATTTGAAAACCTTTACCTTCTCCAGTGAAGACCCATACATTTGCAACCCAATATTAGGCAACTTCCTTTTAAAGCCAAATACCATATACTTAGACTTAGAGGCAGACATTTTGAAGCCCCACGTGTTCCCCCATTCCTCTACTGACACTCAGGCCCGGATTAAGAGGAAAGATTACACTAGGCATACCGAATTTTTTCGGGCCCCCTCCAAACGGATACTTCACGATTTAGTGAAAAAACTACATACATTTGAACTGCCACAAGAGTATTATGCTAATTCATTTGTTTAAGAGTTGCGCGTTTGTAAACGGGAGTAAAGAGAAACGTAACCGTGTATGCGACTTCACGTCTGTTCGTGAGCGCACTGCAGGAGCACTTCTGTAAGGTGCGTGCAGAGTCCAGTGTGGGAGCAATTTTTCAAACTGGATGAAAAACAGTGCAGTGCAATGCTTTATTCAGCATAAAGTTAAAACACTTGTGCAAGCCCGATCTAAACACAAAAGCCTTGCGCGAGCGAAGCAGCGATTCACCTGGTGAAACCTGGCGTGGAACTTTGTGGTGGGCAACGGCGAAATTCAGACATCGCCGGTGTGAGCCGCCGCACAGAAACACTCTGGTTTGACGGCTAAAATAATAACCGGGGAGCAGAGCCGGCCCAAGCCTTCATGGGGCCCTAACCCGAATTTGATTAGGGCCCCCTCTCTAATGTTATCGTGGCCAAATTATTGACTATTGTTAAATGTCATTCACACACCCAGTTCATTGCTAGTGCCTCCAATGTCCAGTTTAGTGAAAATAGTAGCCAGCCGAGATCCTGACTCTCCTAGGGGGGTCCGGGGGTATGCCCCCCCGGGAGATTTTTTTACCTTTTAAAAGTGAAATGCATGAATCTGGTGCACTTTGAGAGGAAAATTAAGAGGCTAAATCTGAGAATTTTTTTGTGAACAAATAATTTGGAGATACTGGCTCGAATGAAGTAGAATTAAAAGCTATTGAAGAAAGACATGGATTTTCCATAAAAATATTAATATAGAAAAAATATAATTCAGTGTCCTCTGGGATGGGCTTGGAGCTCTTTTTCTTTTACGTGACATATTTCTCTGTATTATAATGAATGCATTTAAATGCAGTGAGAGGAACGAAGCAGAAGAACTCTGTTGTCCAGCTATCTTTTTTTCCACAGATGAGGCTGAAATAGGCTATAGACTGTACACAGTGCATAGGAAACTGAGGGCAGCCCCATTTCCAATGTTTTAAAATAAACTCAATACCGAGTGATAAGTTAACCTCGGATGAACTGATTCAATTATTAGGCTATTAACTATCCAGACCAAAACATTGTATTCCTTTTTTTGTATGATAACTTACATTTGCATAATATGTTATATAAATTTTTTTTTTTTTAATCCTTCTCACTGGGCCCCCTAGTGGAAATGGGCCCTAGGCACGTGCCTAGAATGCCTATGCCTAGATCCGGCCCTGCTGACACTAACGCTCTCTGAGCCTGCTTTAAAATGAACTCAACATTGCGCCCTCTTTTCCAGATAGCCCCATCATCAGCAAACAAGGACAACCCAAACCCTCCCTCAATTTTACAGAAAATGTCATTAATCATTATGTTAAATAAAACCGGACTAATAACGCTTCCCTGTGGAGTACCATTCTCTATTTCTACACTCTTTGAGCTAACGCCACCCACCATGACTTGAATAGTTCTGTTCATTAAAAAGTCCCTAATCCAATTAAACATCCGCCCCCTCACTCCTAAGTCAAACATTTTAATCATTAAACCCTCCTTCCACAAAGAGTCATATGCCTTCTCAATATCTAAAAATACACAAACTACACTTTCTCTATTGCTAAATGCCCTTTTAATATCCTGGTCTAAAACTGCAACCGACTCCATTGTGGACCTCCCATTTCGGAAACCATTTTGATAGTTCACAATGAGTCCTTTGGTCTCTAAAAAATACACTACCGTACTTTCCGTACTATAAGCCGCACTGGACTATAAGCCGCAGGTGTTATAATGTTTATTTACCATATGTAAGAGTTCGTGCACCGGGGGGATTGTCAGGAAAGAGATGGCTGCTTGAGGAAGCTCCCATATATTAACATTTCAACAAACAAGTTGCATATTTGCATAACGTACGTAAGTGTTACCATTTTGTGCAATAGTAGCTATTAGGGATGGGCACGAGTGTTTTTGCTACTCGTGTGATTGCTTGCATTCCTCGAGGATCAATCGATTCCTCGTTAAACTTTTTTCTATTTTTAGAACGCAACGCATCTGTCTACAGAACAACGGTTGACCGCAATAAAGCGCTCAATGCTTATGTCAAACAGTCACAGTTGCCATATGATATTAAGGATTTATTTTTCACAAGTTTAAAACACATTTTCCTAACTGAAAGTAATTAAATAAGCGGGCCACAATTTAAACCGATCGAGTAGGTCTGAGGTGGAGAGAGAAAAAACAGAGAGAAAAAAAGCATGGGCTGTAGTTGGCTAACAATCAAAATAGACATTTAAAATAAGAAGGGCAGCAAATACAATAACAATATTGTCCTACAATTTAAACACATAGATAGGCTAAATAACTCACCAAAGCAGTAGAAGTAGTAGTATATCCAACCGCGTAATGCTCACTCCTGTCCGTGACTAATTACCGCGACTAATTCCTCGTTAACGGAACGTTACACCGGTCGGCTTTTGAATCTCAATCCTATATTCCACAATAAAGGCTTCTTAAATGTCGTTTGCTCGAATGTGCCCGAAGTCAGCCTGGCTTCTTTACGTGACTTTCCAAGTTTTCCAGCACCGCATTCAGCTCCGCGGTGCTGTGGAGACCACACACTGGCTGCGCTGCACGGAGGTGGCAGTTATTTGCGGTTTCTGTTTGACACAACGCTTAGTTTATTTAACTTGGATCAAAATATTTAATTTTGTTCAACTTTATATCCGTTTTGTGCCGTTTTGTACACGTATATAACATTTTAAAATAGGGGCGGCCCGCCGGCCGGCCTAAAGGCTACAAACACAAAAAAAATATATATATATTTTCCTCATCCACCAATCGAGATCCTTTGAAACGAGGAGTACTCGAATACTCGATTACTAACGCCCATCCCTAGTAGCTACAGAATATATACTGTGCTGTGTAATAACAGGGTCGAAAAACGGGGAAAAAGTCGCGGCTTGTAGGCCGAAAAGTACGGTAATCTATTAGTGACAATTCTCTCCATAATTTTACATAGCACTGCTGTAAGTGCTATAGGACGGTATGAACTAGGGTCAGATGCCTCCTTGCCTGGCTTCAAGATAGGGACCACAACCGCATGTTTCCACTTCTTAGGCAAACGGCCCCCTGCCCACACAGTGTTAAACAAAGCCAAAATATCCTCGAGGACAACGTCATCCAGATGTTTAAATAACTCATACGACAGCCTATCCCTCCCTGGGGTAGTGTTCGCCCCCGACATAATTGCTTCGCTCAACTCTTTAATGGTGAAAAACAGATTTATTGGATATAGGCAAGGCAAGGCAAGGCAAGTGTATTTATATAGCACAATTCAGACACAAGGCCACTCAAAGTGCTTTACAGGGGCAAGATTAGAATACATAAAACACATTATAAAACATTTAAAAGCAAATAAAAGAAGCAAATAAAATGAAAAAAAACATGTAAAAGCAAATAAAAGAAGCAAATAAAATGAAAATTGCAGGTTAAAATGGAAACAAAAAAGTCTTCAGACTCGATTTAAAAGAGCTGAGAGTTGCAGCAGACCTCAAGTTCTCTGGGAGTTTGTTCCAGATTTTTGGTGCATAATAACTAAAAGCTGCTTCTCCTTGTTTAGTCCTAACTCTAGGGACTGTAAGTAGACCTGTCCCAGACGACCTAAGGGCTCTGGACGGTTCATAACGTATCAGCATATCAGTAATGTATTTTGGCCCTAAACCATTTAGTGCTTTATAAACCAACATCAGTATTTTGAGGGTAATGACTGGGGTAATGTGATCTACTTTTTTGGTCCTAGTGAGGACTCGAGCAGCAGCGTTCTGAATTAGCTGAATCTGTCTGATAGATTTTTTTGGAAGGCCAGCAAGGACACTGTTACAGTAGTCAAGTCTACTAAAGATAAATGCATGGACAAGTTTTTCGAAATCTTGCTGAGACATAAGCCCTTTAATTCTTGATATGTTTTTTAGGTGGTAGTAGGCTGATTTATTAATTGATTTTATGTGTTTCTTGAAATTCAAGTCGGAGTCTACAACAACACCAAGATTTCTGGCTTGGGGTGTGGTTTCTAACATAACGGATGTAAGCTGTGTGCTGACTTTTAATTGTTCATCTTTGGCACCAAAGACAATTACTTCAATTTTATCGTTGTTTAATTGAAGGAAATTTTGGCACATCCAATCATTGATTTGTTCAATGCACTTACTCAGTGCCTGTATCAGACTGTAGTCTCCTGGTGATATGGTTATGTAAATTTGTGTGTCATCTGCATAATTATGGTAGCATAATTTGTTCTTATTCATAATCTGAGCTAGTGGGAGCATGTAGATGTTAAATAGAAGAGGGCCAAGAATGGAACCTTGGGGGACCCCGCATTCAATATTTGTCCGCTCAGATGTGAAATTGCCTATTGACACATAGTAGTCTCTATCCTTTAAGTAGGATTCAAACCAGCTTAGTACAGTTCCAGAAAGTCCAACCCAGTTTGCTAGTCGATCTAGTAATATGCTGTGGTCAACTGTGTCAAAAGCGGCACTGAGATCCAGTAAAACTAAGACAGAACTTTTGCCACTATCTGTGTTTAAATGGATGTCATTGAGGACCTTAACCAGAGCAGTCTCAGTGCTGTGGTGTTGTCGAAATCCTGACTGGAAGACATCAAAGCAGTTATTCATTGCTAAGTAGTTATTTAGCTGTTGATAAACAGCTTTTTCAATGATTTTGCTTAAAAATGGTAGGTTAGATATGGGCCTATAATTTTTCATGAGTGATGTATCTAGATTGTTCTTTTTTAGGAGTGGCTTGATGACTGCTGTTTTCAGGGCCTGTGGGAATACACCTGTCTGAAGGGACATGTTGACAATTTGTAGAACATCTGAGGCATACAGCTAAAAACAGTTTTAAAGAAGCCTGTGGGCAGAATGTCAAGGCAACAGGATGAGGAGTTCAGGTGTTGTATAATGTCCTCCAGGTTTTTGTGGTTTATAAGATAAAATGCTGTCATTGCATTTGAATTGATTTTAAGAGGGAATACATATGTTGAACTTGGTATTGATGCAGTGACAGCTTGTCTAATTTTGTGAATTTTCTCAGTAAAGAAGGAGGCAAATTCATTGCAGGCCCTCGTGGAAAGATGCTCAGACGCTACTGGCACAGGAGGGTTTGTTAATCTGTCGACAGTAGCAAACAGGGCACGTGCATTGTTGTTGTTTTTGGTGATGATGTCAGAAAAGAAAGCCTGCCTTGCATTTCTCAGTTCTGAGTTAAACGTGCACAGTTTCTCTTTGAAGATGTCATAATGAACCTGGAGATTTGTTTTTCGCCACCTGCGTTCTGCTTTACGGCACTCTCTTCTTTCTATTCTGACCTGCGGGGCATTTCTCCAAGGAGATCTTTTCTTACCAGAGACAACCTTCATCTTAGTGGGCGCAATAGCATCTATAACACTTGTAAGTTTGCCGTTAAAGTTGTCTAAGAGCTCCTTAACTGAGTTACAGGGGAGGGGTGGTATCGAAGAAAATGCTTGAATGAATATTTCACTGGTATGTTCTGCAATATACCGCTTTTTGATTACTTTTGATTGATCAATTGTGTGCACAGACATTTTACTCTCAAAAAATAAACAGGAATGGTCCGTGAGGGGGCCCATATCTGCCACTGTTATGTCTGAAATGTTCATTCCTCTGGAAATGATAAGGTCCAGAGTGTGCCCTTTGTTATGAGTTGGTTTGTCAACATGCTGATTTAGTCCAAAGTTGTCAAGGACACAGCACAGTTCTTTCGCACATCTGTCCTCTGGTTTGTCAGTATGAATATTGAAATCTCCGACGATTAATACACAGTCAAACTCAGTACATATTACAGACAGCAGTTCAGTAAGTTCATCAAAAAAGCTTGCATTGTATTGTGGTGGCCGGTAGATATTGATGAAAATAGCTCTAGAGGCTGAATTTAACTGTAGAGCCACATACTCAAATGAATCAAAATTTCCATAAGACATATTTTTGCATTGTAGAGATTCTTTAAACAGAATAGCAACCCCCCCTCCTTTTTTATGCACTCTGGATTCACTCACAAAATTGTAATTTGCGGGGGCGGACTCTATGAGAACAGCTGAGCTGTTATCTTGGTCTAACCAAGTTTCAGTTAAAAACATAAAATTAAGATTGTGCCTAGTAATAAGATCATTAATTAAAAATGTTTTACCTGCCAAGGATCTGATGTTTAATAAAGCTAGATTTAGTGTGTTCGAAGCATTGTCAGCCCGATTTATTTCAGCACACTGTGGCTGAAGAGGAATGCTTATCAGATTTGATACATTTGCAGAATTTAAGAGTTTCCTGTTTCTTGAGATAAACCTTGAGAAACAGGGCCCCGGCTTATCCTGTGAGTCAAAGGCGATAACTGTGTAGCCGTGGCCCTGTTCGTATCAACAAGTGCTTTTATTCCGTAAACAAGCAGGCTCATCAGGCTGGGACGGCTGCCGATGACGTCGCGGTGGGATCAGAGGGGGTGTGCGTGGAGGGGTGACGAGCCGGGCACTGTGGCTAAGATTGACGAGTTGTGGGGGGGTAGATGGACGTCGAGGACGGGGAGTACATACGATTTCCATGAACTCCAGCTCAGGAGAGGATGAAGAAAGGGTGGGTGTAGGAGAGAAAGGAGGAGAGAGAGGTCGGCTTGGTGATGACCTGTGGGGTCCAGGGGAGACGGGGATGGGTGGAGCCCCCTCCTCTCTGCCCTGATATCTCTCATGGTCTGAGCTGTCATCTGGGGCCGGCAGTTGTCCTTCGGCGCTGCTGCATTGCTGTGTTTTGGCTTTCTCCAGTATCTTGTCCTTGGCACGAACAGATGAGTGTCACAGGGCGTAGAATACATTTGATATGAATACTTCTAATCCTGTCTTATTTAGGCAGAGTCCATCTGTCTTAAAAAACTGCCTGCGGTTCCAGAAAGTGTTAAAATTGTCAATAAAATGCACTGAGTGGTCGGGGCACGCAGCTGAAAGCCACGTGTTCAGTGCCAGCAATCTAGTGAATCTCTCAAGTCCTCTTCTGATTGGTGGCAGAGGACCACTGATATACACCTCAGCATTCAGTGAGTTGACCGTGTTCAGGAGATCTTTAAAGTCCTGTTTCAACATTTCAGACTCCTGCTTTACAACATCATTTGACCCGATGTTATAGGATTGTGATGACTCCAAACTTCCACAGCCAAGCATTCACTACAAGAAGAAACCTCAAGTTTTCTATATTGCACTCCACTCCTAACAAAAGTTGCACAACCCCCACCTGATCTATCAGGCCTATCTAATCTCAAGCAATCATATCCTGGGATGACAAAATCCAGACAGGGCTTTAGCCATGTTTCTTGCACACATATTAACTCTGGTGGCTTTTTAAGTTCACCCACACATTTCTTTAACTCCTGGCCATTCGCGATCAAACTCCGGGCATTCTACTGAAAAATACACAACATTAAAACGTTAAGGAACCACAAAGCCATCGCTTATATCTTCCATACTGCTGGCCCTCGACAACTGTGACGTGTTAATGTCCCGATTCTCCGTCATGTATTGGTGTAATCTGTCTGGCATCTGCTTTGTACCAAGGAACCTTTCAGCTGCCCCCACCACTAGCTTGATGATGTCTGACCTGTTGGCTGTCTTTTGAGCTCCCACTAACACATCAGCAATGCAAGACAAGAACAACTACTTATTAAATATCAGCATGCCAGAGAGAGATTCCGGCAACAGTTTTGACACATTTCGCTGGCTCCCAGTCACTACTTCCCTAGCACCGGAAACTGTGCGTTCTCTCGCCACTTTTTGCACTGCCTCTGCCCTCTGCATATGACAGCTGATCCTTTTCCCTCACAGCCTGCACCCGCCTAGCCTGAACTGAATGCACACACCCCCTGAATGCTGCTGCATGATTCCCACCACAATTAGGACACTTCGGATTATCTGTCTCACAATTTTGGATAGCATGATCCCCACCACATTTTGCGCACCTTCTTTTCCCTCGACAAGACCCGGCCACATGCCCAAAACGCTGACAATTATAGCAGCGTAGCGGCGGCCTGATATACTCTCTTACCTGGTAAGCCATACTACCTGAAAACACTCTTTGTGGCAGCTCCCTGTCCGTGAATGTTAGCAGAACCGGTGGATCCCCATCGGCTCCCTCCCTGCGCCTAAACCTCACCACCTCCGTTACCTGACCACCCTTAACATTCTCCAGGATGTCCCTCTCCGACAAGCCAGAAAACACCCCATACACAACTCCCCTGAGCCCTTGTTGACTTACTTTCGGAACCACAACCTACACCTTAACCACCAACTTCCCCACCGCCCGAGCATCATTGTATTGTTTCTCATCTCTACAGCAGACCCTAAGAACTCCATTGTACAATAACTTGGCATGGAAATCCTTGCCTATCTGACTCTCTAAAGTGGTTGTTATTTTTAATGGACTGATTGATTTAAATCCCGAATCAGCCCCTTTTACTTTATACAACACAACAAACTCTTCACTTGCCCCAGCTCTCCTCACTTTACTTCCCTCGTCTCCTGACATTTCAGGCCTTTCACTTGAAGCCCCTCTCTTACCTACTCCCTTTTCTCGACCCACTGTGTGCCAACTACCACCCTGAACCCCCCCTCTCACAGAAGCCATGGGCTTCAAAACCCCTTAATTTTTTTCTTTTTTTCTTCTTCTATACTAGCCCTATTCTTAATGAAAGAAACAAAAAGTAGAAAAAAGAAAAAGGTGAGAAAGCAAAACAAAAGACACGCATGGAACTCAGCAGTCGCTACACACACCACGTCCGAATTCGACCCGTGAGGTTAAAATTGGTTCCCAGTATTTAGTTTGTTTTCATATATCTGTTTTCCTGGTTTCCTTTCTAACTTTCATGTCATTTCAGACCCGGCCACTCCCTCCTGCTCTGCACTCCCTGTTAATTGCATTCACCTGGCTCGCCCTTACTCACCTGCTCCCCATCTGCTAATCAGCCCCTCAGTTTATATACCAGTCCATTTCCCTCAGTCACTTGCCAGATTGCCCTAGTGTCAAACCTAGCGCTCCAGCATTCAGATATCATCCTGTGTTCCGATCCTGCCTGTTCGTGTTTCAACCTGTCTTTTGGACTTTTGCTTTGGATTACACTTTTGCCTGCCCCAACTGGACTTGTTGCCACGCTGTTTTACTACCTGGTTTGTCATCCACTTCCTATTAAACTTTGTTGCTGCACCTGAACTGTTTTGTGTCTTGCAATTGGGTTCTTGTCTGTCTTTTTCCTGAAACCCTGACAGTACAATCTGGCCAAAAATGAACCCAGCAGACACACACTTTGCACTGGAGTTGAGGGAGGTGACGTATATTCTCACCTGCCTAAAGAATGACTTGCGGTGGACTGTGTGGAGAGAGCGGAGGTCCTTTCGTCAGCCCGCAAGGAGGTTGGGTCTAGACCTTGGCTGCGTAAATTGCTGCCTGACTGGGCAGAGGAATTTATTAGCACACCATCCCAAACCTCCAGCAACAAGCTTCAGCCTCCGGCCTCCAGCAGCAAGCTCCAGCCTCCGGTCTCCAGCAACAAGCTCCAGCCTCCGGCCTCCAGCAACAAGCTCCAGCCCCAGGCTTCCAGCAACAAGCTCCAGCCCCTGGCTTCCAGCAACAAGCTTCAGGCCCCGGGCCCCAGCAACCAGCACGCTAGTCACCTGCCCCAGCACGCTAACAACCAGCCCCAGCACGCTAGCCACCAGCGCCAGCACGCTAGCCACCTGCCCCAGCACGCTAGCCACTTGCCCCAGCACGCTAGCCACCTGCCCCAGCACGCTAGCTACCAGCCCCAGCACGCTAGCTACCAGCCCCAGCACACTAGCTACCAGCCCCAGCACGCTAGCTACCAGCTCCAGAAGGCGCCCAACCAACCACAAGAGCCCCAGCATTCCAGCTACCAGCCTCCTCCTGCTCGCGGACTATTAGAGTGGGGCTGTGGAGTTTGGAGTGCCATCCATCTCCTCAGAACTCTCCAGCTTCTGAGCTGACTCTGGCCCCCGAACATGTTACTGTGACAGAGAAAGAACCAGAACCAACTCCAGAACCTGAGGTCCTTCCTGAACCAGAGCCTGAGCCGGTACCTGAAGTCCATGAGATGATTCTCGAGCCCCTGGTAGAGACCGTGGTTGAACCTGAGCTGATCTCTGGACCCTCAGTTGAGCCCTCTACACGTCATGATGAGGGGGTCCGGTCTCCACCTCCAGATGGGGGGGCCCGCCCTCCAGGCCTGCCAGGGGAGGCCTGCCTCCTCCTCCGTTCCTGTCCGAGGGGCCTCCTCCTCCGTTCCTGTCCGAGGGGTCTCCTCCTCCGTTCCTGTCCGAGGGGCCTCCTCCTCTGTTCCTGTCCGAGGGGTCTCCTCCTCCCGAGGGGTATCCTCCACCGTTCCTGCCCGAGGGGCCCAGCTCCCTGTTGCCGCCCGAGGGGCCCAGCCCCCTTTGTCCCTGCCCGAGGGGCCCAGCCCCCTGTCCCTGCCCGAGGGATTTCGCCCCCTGCTCCTGCCTGACGGGGACCGCCCTCTGCCTTGCCTTCCTCCGGAAGGGGTCCGCCCCCGTCACGGTGGCCGCTGGCGTCCTTGGGGGTTCCACCTAGGCCGTTCTGCAGAGGGGGTCTGCCTTTACCGTGGCCGGCCGCCTGAGTGGTTCTGCCTTCGACGGTCTCCTGCGGGGGTCCGTCGATGCCGGCTACCTGTGGGTCTTCGCCGATGCCGGGCTTCAGAAGGGTTCCATCGTCCTCGTCCTCGTCGAGGCCGGCCTCCAGAAAGGGTTCCTTGCCTTCATCTTCGTCGCTGCAGGCCTCCAGAGGGACGGAGCCCTCACCGACCAGGCCGTCCGCCTGAAGCTCCCTGCCGTGTCCCTGCTTGCCCCCGAGGCCGTCCGCCTGAAGCTCCCTGCCGTGCCCTGGAACGAACACTGGCTGTGTAACAACAATATGAACACCACACAAGGGTTAACAGGATGAGTCAAATGGATGGCTCTTTTTAAATATGTGGTCACATTTTCAATTTCTTCCACGGTTTTCTAGAAACAAGGGGTGGCACAACTTCCCCACCGGCACAACTTAGGTCACTCTCCCCTATAGTGTGCACGTTTCATACCTTCGATCTCTTCGTCACCCGCTCTGCATGTAATGGGCAAATTAAATTGTTCGGGGATACCGAAAGTAGTATCCAATCAGAAGAAAGACACTCTACAAACCGGCACCCGTCTCACTGCCAGTGCACCCGCAGAGCAACAGATGGGTGAATGTTTATTCGCCTACAATGGCGGAGCAGGTAAAAATCCTTCCCAATGTCTGTTTTGATGGTTTTATCATGTTTTATCACACTATGGATCTGAGATGATGCTAGATAACTCGCTGCTTGAAGACCGCAGTGCATCAATGTGGTGACGTAGGGACGAGCGAGGGGACTGCTAACTGCAGTAACTGACAGGAAGTTAGCTAAACTGACCATTCCGCTTACAGCACCTTTTACTATAAGTGTTAAATCGCTCTTTATTCATACAGTGATCACTTACATAGTGTGCGTGTTTCATAAAGCCGATCTCTCAGTCACCCGCTCTGCATGTCATCAGCAAATAAACTTTTCGGGGACAGATGGGTGAATGTTTATGCGCCTACAATGGCGGAGCAGGTAAATATCCTTCCCCTAGTCTGTTTTGATGGTTTTTATCATGTTTTATCACTCTTACTTATCTGACATGATGCTAGATAACTCGCTGCTTGAAGACCGCAGTGCATAGATGTGGTGACAAGGAGGGGACTGCTAACTGCAGTCACTGACAGGAAGTTAGCTAAACTGACCATTCCGCTTAATGAACCTTTAATGCATTGTTCTTTCTTTAAAACTACTGTGAGTTTCATTATAAATACTATTTATACATAGGGGAGAGTGGCCTAAGTTGTGCCACTTTTTACTCAAAGTGACTTTAAAGTGAGTCCTTGACAGTAAAGTCTCCAACTCAAATATGTACATATATTTCAGGGTGTTGAGCATCCCTGGCAATAAAAACTTTGGATCTGGAATAAACTGTTGAAGAAATATAGCTTTCGGAAAAAAAGTTGTCTTGTGGCACAACTTGCCCCCGGTGTGGTGTAAGTTGTGCCGTTGGAGAGTAATACCATGGTGTGAATTGTGCCATTGATATATCTCATAAACTGTAATGCAAGACAAATCCATAAGACAATTACTTATTTAAGGTTTATTTAAGGCGAGACACCCCAGTTGAATAGGGATTTTTTTTTAACTTATAGATATCATCATGAAACTTTGCCAGTTGATTACTGACACTAACACAATACTTTTTTGTATTACATGTTTTTCTTTAATATTTTATTAAATATGCAAATATGGCAATATTTCACCAATTATGCGTAAATTTGGGTCATTTTTCGAGAAAAATTTTGAGATGTTGGATAAAGCCAGAGTTAAAATCTCTATTTTATTTTAACCACATATTAGTTTCTAAAGTTTTTACACAACAGATTTTGGATACAGCCTTTTTTCATTTAATAAATCAAAAAAGACTATGTACATGTCTTAGAAATTCATTTTCGGCATGTTCTTAGGAGGAAAATGTATCATAAATCAGACAATTAACAATATATTAACAAATCCTTGTGTAAAAACCTTTAAAATAGTGCTATGAATGATCATAGGAAGTTTGGTTGATGTCAGTGGTCTAGAAGTTGAGATATCTTTCGCAGAGTATTGGAAAAAGCTCATTTTGAGAAAACGGCCGTTAAAGATAAAAACGTGAATTCTGCTGATAATCACTGATTATAGCTAGAGTAATTTATTGAATTAGGCCCTACACCCTTCAATGCCATATAGGCCTACCACTGCTTAACATATATAAACCATAGCATAGTAACATTTACATCCACATGCTAATTTAAACGTGGTTAATTCATTATTAGCCACTGTCTGTCAACCTGCTCCTGTCGGCACAGACGCTCTCTCTCCCCACCATCTCCCCTCTGATCGTCTGACAGTCTGTGTCTCTCCGACGTGATCGGCGTGATTTACATGTCTTTAACACTTCTCCCCTTCAAAGGGCGATCATGTAATGTCCGTAGCCAATTGATTAAGTATTTTTTTTGTCTTGGTTTGGCATATTTTCGACGTTTTTCCCCATTTTATTTTGTGATTTTTGAGCTACCCGGGGCTAGCATCACGTGATGCCTTTTAGCGAATCACATCGTCAGAAATATGCATTAGCCAATGAGGTCGCTTTCCTAGCATTGAATCCCTCCTCACACTTTCACGATTGGTTGCTGATACAAAGGAAATGACCATATTTGGATCAGATAACGTTGTTCTTGAGATTCAGAGCTTTCCAACAGTACCATGGTTTTTATGATTCATACAGCGGTCGCGGTGCTGTATGTTACGTTAGAATGCTCACTTTTGACGAATTTAGGAGCAAAATACAGACGCAAGCAGTCAAAGTTTAGTAAAATAAACACCTAAAACGTATATTTTGGACCTTTTATCCATACTAGTATGAAAGAAGACATGTTATGGAAGCTAAATAGACACAAATCTCAAAATTGACCAGTGCTTAAAAAAACGATGTTTTTGCCTGCCGTGTCTCGCCCTTAAGTAAATAAAGTAAATATTTTACAAAGATTGAAGGACAGTTTTCTTAAACAAGGCCTACCAGATCTAATGGTGTTACCTGCAAAGCTCACAATGGCAAAGTCACCATCATCATCTTTATGGCCATCTGAACTTTCATCAGTGGTGTTGTTAAGTGGAATGGAGATGTCAGTCTCTTCTGAGCTACTGTAGACAATAACTTTCTTTTGGTGACCAGCGTAAACAGCCATGCCAATGGCACAACTCTCACAAATGTACTTTGCACTAGCTGCTCCGCCCTTGTCGAACCAACTGCCACCTGGGATATGCGATTCCCCCTCCATTTCTGCCTTTAAATCAAGGCTCAAAACCCATCTGTACACCCTGGTTTATCCTCCTCATTAACTATCTTACCTCTGCACTACTATCTTTGTGTATATGTGGATGTATGGGCTTTATGTCTTTTATTTTTGTTATTGTTATTTCATTGTTTAACTACCGAATGCACTATGTACAGCACTTTGGACGGTACAAACTGTTATACATGTGCTTTTATAAATACATTTTACTTACTTACAACTCACCTAGGCCCTCTGGCACAAATCACCCCAACCCCAGAATTTTGGATAATAAGCATGATGCAGCAGTTTAGCGCTGACATCGTGCTAACTATATAGACACAAAGTGTAGCATACTAAAGCACTAAAACATGTGTCAAATGTTTTCAAACGTGTCTATAATTGTTCAGACACAATAATCAAAAAACCTCGATCATCGAAATTTTACTTTTAGAGGCAAAAAATAGTTTTTTGAGCTTAAATGTGCGTATATCTTATTCCATGTTTCTCCCTTCTTTACAGGATGAGTTAAATGGATGGCTCTTCTGAAATATGCGGTCACATTTCCAATTTCTTCTATGGTTTTCTAGAAACAAGGCGTGGCACAACTTCCTCACTGGCACAACTTAGGCCACTCTCCCCTACATACATTTGTTTATACTTTTTCTTTCAATATTAGTAGGTTCTGTATGTACAGTACATAAACTATATATATATATATATATATATATATATATATATATAAACTGTATTTCCGTATGTGTACGGATCATTTTAGACACAAATTGTCTGAATGAACTGCTACAATAAATATTATAGTGTCAAAAACATGACCGTCAACATGAGACACAAACAGAGCTTAATTCCAATTATATCATTCACAAATACTCCCTTTACAATATAAATTATTTTGTTAAACGTGATGATTGTTTAGACAGTATGGGAATCAACCTTTACATCCCACATACCTGTACATTAATATGTGATTACACTATTAAGAATGCTGCTTCTGCAGAGTACCTGGAAGTATGAGAGTGCAGGATTCATTAATAAACTCAAAAAAACATATCTAAACATTTTCCGAATTCCCAAATTATTATGGGGTTTGGAATGGGAATGGTATACATTAGTAATATTGTCCTTAGTTGGTTTAAGTGTTGCAGGATCCTTCACAATAAGGCATATCTACCTCCTGGTTAGACTGACAGGTTTTTATTGATTTCATTGATCTTGCATGTCTTCTCCCTCTCCACACCTAACACAACATTAGTTTGTTTTGATTCAAGTACCTTCTACTTAAAAGTAAAGCCATTGGCTGAAGTCTGAATTGTGTCAAAAGATAGAATATAGAAAACATTAACAGAGATACTGTTAAACACAGTCAGTCCAGATGTATTTGTTGAAAGTGATACTTACAGGTTGGCATTTGCTCTGCTGGAACGTCAGGCTGACACATCATTGCACACTTCCCAGAGCATTCATCTGAATCAGTTTCCAGATATTCATATCCCTAAGAAAAGTGGAGGGGGGAATTCAAGTTCAGTCAGTAAACCCATTCTGAGGAAAACAATTTGCATTCTGTGTGTATAGTTATCTACTTTATTATTTGATAGGGGCAGAGCGTGTGAATTTACATCAATATTAAAAATAAAAGAGGTTAACATGCCGAAGTTATCAGAAATGCTAGTTAATATCCGTAATCCCTAGGCAGGTGATTAAAACCAATACAGTCTCACTCCTAGAACGTCAAAGTGCGACTGTGGGCCAGGGCCTCTTACCGTCCGTCACTGACGTGAAATCAGACTTTGCCGCCGTCTGAAGACGGATTGGGGGTTCAATTCACTACAATGTAATGCCACCCGGGCGCTATTCATTTCCATTGGACGGATACATGTCACGTGACTTTCAAGTTTCTCCTGGCTAAAATGAAATCCAAGCTGTGATGTGCCTGTATGGCACCTCACAGTCCGCTTTAGTGGCGGCCCTGGTGCTAATACTCCTGACTTATGAATCCCAAACTATTATAAATAGACCAGAATTGGGTTCCTCTGCTCTTGTAAAGGTGTGACATGTGACATGCGTTCCCAGGCCTTGGGAGTTTATATTGCTTAATCTGAATGTTTTGCTGGATTAGTTTGGTTGACAAACCCAGGGGCGGTGCAGTTTGTTAGAGGCGTGCTGGGCACACCTAACCCTACAGCCCCACCAAAAGCTACAATACGCCTTTGGGCACTCAGGTCGCTCCTGGCGCGCTGCCAGCCTCTCCAGCAGTAGCTAGCAGGGGGCGGGATGCTCGAGCAGCGCTGCAGACATCTCACCCGGTGTGTGAATAGTCTGTCAGGTTTGCAGAAGCTATGCAGAACCAGGGCTGATAAAATACACGATTTTTCACATTTTGACTGCATATTACTTGTACAAAGGCACATTCATTTAGTCTTCAATTAAATAAAATCACATTGGGATTAATTTCATCTTTTGAGTTTATTCCTTCTTTCATTGGCCGCTGCTTCAACGATATCGATGATCATTTGCAAAAAGTTCTTCTCTGCTCAACTTTCAATAGACGCTTTGGAAGCTCAGATGGCTGTAAACATGCTGCTTGCCACCGCTGATGCTGCTGACGCTCTTGCACGAGAGTGTACATTGAAAATGAATGGCAGCCGGCTGCCAGTGTCGCTCACGTAGTTATGGTGGGGCTGTAGGGTTAGGCTGACATGTTGCTGTCTTTTATTGGTCTCCTGACAGATGCAGATGAAATCCTGAGGAAATGCTCATGTACACAAGAAAACTTTCCAATCAATCAAATACTTGACTTCACAGGTGGCTATTCTGCGGGACGTCATAGCTTTTAAGCTTTGTTTGATTGGCATTCACTTGCGTTTAGTGAATAAAATAACAATAATTTAAAAAAAATAACTTTCAGCAAATCCACTGTATAACAATATATGCTAGGTGCAACACAAATACAATAAAATTAATAAATGATTGGCCCTGATTCCACTGATCCCTACATTTAAATTAAACAATTAGGGGTCGCTTAACACACTGTGTGGTTTCCCCAGTGCAGACAAACCCCAGCCTGAGCGCTGGCAGAAGAACAATCTGAAATATTTGGACTGCTGGGTTTTAAACATCCCCTAGAAAAGGAAAATTCAAGATGAGATATCCTAGACAAAAAGGAGCATGATCACACAATAATTGCTGTTCAGATTTGAACCAGTTCAAGAAGACTAAGTACCAAGCTCTCCAGTAACTGCAGTGGAGCAGTTCAAGAACACTTTTGCAAAGTGATATGCTGTTACCAAAGCGGAAACTGATTTATTATACCTTGAATAAATGTATTGCTTGTATTATGTATGCTTTGGTGCAAATGATAGTGACAATAGGAGAATCAAAACCAAGACAACCCCCAAAAAGGGAATGCTTTTGCACACACAAATGCTCTCTCCTAAGCCTTCCGGTAGCATGAGGCAGTATCTGCAGCCCACTCAGGTTGCACTGGTAGTCCAACTCCTCCAGGATGGCACATCCATGCCTTTGGTTGCAATAAAGTTTGTGTTGTCTCCCAGCAAAATCTCAAGAGCATAGGGGAGATACTAGTAGGCCAGAAGTAAATCAAGGAGAGCTGAACAGGGCTGTGGAATGGCCCAGCAACAAGACTGGTCCTTTGTGCCAGGAGGAACAGGTGTGAAAGAGTCTAGAGACTCCGTGGTGAACGTTATGCTGCCTGTTACATCATCCAACATAGGTACCGGGATGATACATTGTCATACATCATGCTGGTGCAGTGGGCCCTAGGTTCCTCCTGGTGCAGGACAATGCCTGGCCTCTTGAGTGTGATGGCAGTTCCTGGATTGATGCAACGTTGCCAATACCAGCACATACTGTCAAGGAGCTTCCTGGTGCCCTGATCCAGGTCTGGGAGAAGATCCCCAAGGATACTATATGACTCATCAGGCCCCTCCATTTTTCGGGGCAGTGTATATACACACAAAATGGATTTAATGAAATAACATGATTACTAGTTTCTGTAACACTTAGGTCTAGCATTACAATCAAACGAGTGCTCATTTTTGATGTTGATGGACTTGCCTGGCTGGATTTAGAGTTTGTCATGGCAGTAGGGACATTCAGGTAGTTGTTTGGAACATCAGCTGCTAGTGGTAACAGAAACATCATTAGGTTTGTTTTTTGTCAACAAAACCTTCCCACAAAGCAAGTAGACACTGTTTGGTTTATGTGTGTTGTAACAGTAAGCAATATTGTCTTTGTATACTTTCATGCAAACAGAAAACCTTGCTGGGACACATAGCAAACAGAAAGGCTTGTTTTGACTTAGCTATTAAAACAGTGAAATATAGTTGGACAATAATAATACAAGGTAACCTGGGAGTGATCATAAAAATAATAATAATAATGATAATAATAATACATTAACAGATTCTTTATTTATTGAGGTCATGTTGGCCATAATTTAAAGTCTCACACACCATCAGGGGCGTTAGGGGGATTCTGTCAGTCATTTTAAACGAGACAGACACAGATCAACAGACAGTGTGTTGTTTTCTCCTCCAATCACATGACAGTAAACTGAGCATAGAATTAACCACATGTTAACAGCATCAACTTTACATTTGGAAAAAAAAGTTAACACTGTTTATGCAAATTAAATGTTTCCTAAAATAAAAATTATGCATTTCAGTATAATAAATGTTTATAAAAGATCTATTAACACATGTCTTTTTACATGTCTTGATCAGTATGTTTGAATGCATGCATAAATACTAGGGCTGTCAAATTAACGCGTTAATTTCGATTAATTAATCACAGAAAAATTTACGCAGATTAATCACACTTCTATAATGCCCTTTGACCCGGTGCAAAAGTGGTGCGCAGCTCGGTGAGCTGCACCCAGCTGCACCTGTAGCTTGCATACACAGCCCGCACGGGTGAAAGGGAGAAAAGTAAAGAGAGAAGCAGAGGAAAGGGCGGGGCCAAGGGCTCTATGGACGGTTTATGGGATGCTTTTTTTTTTATTTTTCTCAGATTTTCCTAAATAGTCGATGCAAATGACAGTCAGTATAATTTTCAAGTCATCAACTGTTAGAGTATGATTCAAATTGTATTGAACAAACCTCCCAATGATAACAGTATTTTTTTCAAAAATAAAAAACTCAAAATGCACCGTTCCAAATTATTATGCACAACAGAGTTTCAAAACATTTTATTGGTTGTAAAGAACTAAAAAGGGTCATTTGTTGAATTTGCAGAATGTGGAGGTCATATTTAGTGAAATCAAAAGCTATTTAAACATCTTAACAGGCCAAGTTATCTGTCAACATAGGACCCCCTCTTTGATATCACCTTCACAATTCTTCCATCCATTGAACTTGTGAGTTTTTGGAGAGTTTCTGCTTGAATATCTTTGCAGGATGCCAGAATAGCCTCCCATAACTGCTGTTTTGATGTGAACTGCCTCCCAACCAGAGGTGGGTCGTAACGCGCTACATTTACTCCATTACAAATACTTGAGTAACTTTTTGAATAAATTGTAATTTTAGGAGTAGTTTTATTGCAACATACTTTTACTTTTACTTGAGTAAATATTTGAAGAAAGAACGGTACTTTTACGCCGTTCCATTTGGCTACGTGACGGTCGTTACCTTATTTTCTTATATATTTTATTTATTACGCGAGAGCTATTTCTCTCATGATTTCTCTCCCCAGGGAAGTCTTCAGCCAACATCTCTATCACGTGACTATTTCAACCAATAAAAAACACATTACAAAAGCTTGCCAATCAAATGCAGCCACTTCAGTCACATGACAAGTGTTGTCATGTTGTCATAGGGCTCAACCATGGGCTCAACAATGTCCGCGGACTTTTTTAAAGGCTGCGGTTCCGCACCGATGTTGTGGCCGTGCCATGTAGGTTAAACGCATATTTTACCGACTATCTGGGTGAGTCGAAAAATGGAAGAAACCGCTGATTCCGAGGAGCAATAGCCACACCCCTGGCCTCAAATACACACTCACACAATCACAGTGACACAGACTCCCACACACTCGCAATTACAGAGAAACTGTTCTTCTTTGACACATGTCCTGTTCTCCCTGTAGCCTACTCACTTCGCATGCCCCAGTCTGGCTGCGTGAGAGTCTGAGAGTGGTCTCTTTGTTCAGCCACTCTGTAGTTTCATACTTTAAGTGAGTGTGCCAGCAGGTTTTGATGTGTAACAAAGTTTAATTTTGTGTGTTTTATATTTTTGGGGCTAAACACAACCTAGATAATTTTCTCAGGGCCAGTGACATATTGTAGAAATTTGTTTTAAAATGTGTATGTGCAAAACAATTGCAACAGTGTTATAAGTGTATTGGTTTTAATTAATATAATTTTGGACAAGCCTAATTTATTATCATTTTATTTGAAGGGTGATGTATTTAATTTGGCAGATAATTAATGTATTATTGTTTGAGTTCAAGGGTTATTCATTTGATTTTTAAATACCTTATTTATTGTTTTATTTAAAATTATGTTATTTAACATATCTTTATTTGAACATTGCTGTTTTATATTATGTTCGTGTCTATTCTGTACCGTTTGTGTTGCTCTGTATATTTCAAAAATAAATCCGGAGTAATTCAGTAGGCCTACTTGTACTCTTGAGTACTTGAGTAGTCTTTTCACTGCATACTTTTTTACTCTTACTCGAGTAATCATTTTTATGAGTACTTTTACTTCTACTTGAGTAATTATAATCTTAAAGTAACTTACTTTTACTTGAGTACATTTTTTGGCTACTCTGCCCACCTCTGCTCCCAACCTCATAGAACTTTTGCTCGAGGATGCTCCAAAGGTTCCCAATAGGGTTGAGGTCAGGGGAAGATTGGGGCCATACCATGAGGTTCTCTCCTTTTATGCCCATAGCAGCCAATGACACAGAGGTATTCTTTGCTGCATGAGATGGTGCATTGTCATTCATGAAGATGATTTTACTACGGAAGGCACGGTTCTTCTTTTTGTACCACGGAAGGAAGCGGTCAGTCAGAAACTCTACATACTTTGCCGAGGTCATTTTCACACCGTCAGGGACCCTAAAGGGGCCTACCAGCTCTCTCCCCATGATTCCGTCCCAAAACATGACTCCGCCACCTCCTTGCTGACGTCGCAGCCTTGTTGGGACATGGTGGCCATTCACCAAAGATCCACTACTCCATCCATCTGGACCATCCAGGGCTGCCCAGCACTCATCAGTAAACAAGACTGTTTGAAAATTAGTCTTCATGTATTTCTGAGCCCAGTGCAACCGTTTCTGCTTGTGAGCATTGTTTAGGGGTGGCCGAATAATAGGTTTAAGCACAGCTGCAAACCTCTGGAGGATCCTACACCTTGAGGTTCGCGGGACACCAGTGGCTTCAAATACCAGTCTGCTGCTTTGTAATGGCATTTTAGCAGCTGCTCTCCTAATCCAATGAATTTGTCTGGCAGAAATCTTCTTCATTATGCCTTTATCTGCACAAACCCGTCTGTGCTCTGAATCAGCCACAAAACTCTTCACAGTACGATGATCACGCTTCAGTTTCTTTAAAATATCTATTGTTTTCATACCTTGTCCAAAGTATTGCACTATTTGACGCTTTTCGGCAGCAGAGAGATCCTTTTTCTTTCCCATATTGCTTGAAACATGTGGCCTGCTTAATAATGTGGAACGTCCTTCTTGAGTAGATTTCCTTTGATTGGGCTCACATGGCAAACTAATTATCACAGGTGTATGAGATTGATTTCAATGATCCAAGGCGTCCTGAGACACAATATCATACATGAGTTTAATTGAAAAACAAAACATTAAATGTTTGACACTTCAATCCAATTTGCATAATAATTTGGAACACGGTGTAAGATCATTCAGAAAGTGTCAGTAAGTGATTAATAAACTATTTACATGTATTTATTAGGGCTGTAAAGCGATAAAAAAAAAAATCTAATTAATTACAGGCTCTGTGATTAATTAATCTAAATTAATCGCATACTTTTATGACACTTTTATACCTGTTTATAAACAGCTCTATAGCCTGCTACAGTTGGTTTCTCTCTCTCTCTCTCTCTCTCTCTCTCTCTCTCTCTCTCTCTCTCTCGTAACTTCTGTCTCCACAACAGACAGCGCTGCACTGCCACAGATGCCTATGCCGATTAATTTACCATCGTCGTACTCATAGGCAAAAATATTGACACACACACATACACACACACACACACACACGGCGGGTGTCCGTTTACGTTGGAGACGAGACAGCTAGCAAACAAAATTGAGACACACGGAGGAAGATTGAGAGATAGGCCTACTGTTTTGAATCTATATTGTTGCACCACTAAATCAATAATGCACAGACACTGCGGAGGATAAAGTAAAATGTATTCCTACCTTCATGCTTATTTTCCCGAAGCATCCCATAAACCGTCCATAGAGCCCTCGGCCCCGCCCTTTCCTCTGCTTCTCTCTTTACTTTCCTCCCTTTCACCCGTGCGGGCTACAGGTGCAGCTCGGTGCAGCTCACCGAGCTGCGCACCACTTTTGCACCGGGTCAAAGGGCATTATAGAAGTGCGATTAATCTGCGTTAATTTTTTTTTTATATATAAATATTTATTTTATTTTATGTGGGACAATACAAGGAACCACAAAGTGATACAAGACATATAGACCACAAGACATAAACAGACAGTCACATAAAGAAATAAAATAAAATAAAATAAAATAAAATAAAATTAAATTAAATTAAATTAAATTAAATTAAATTAAATTAAATTAAATTAAATTAAATAAAGCTAGTAGTTGCAGTGCCAAATTAAATATTGTATGTGGTTCTTCAGTCACTTTTCAAATTCATACCTCTATAGATATTACTTGAGACACACGAGTAATATACACATACATTTGAGGGATTTGTGTATTCATTATCGTTCTCCTGGATAAACATTTCTAATTCTTTTTGAGCCATGGAACAAAAAACTGGGTCGGATATTATAGACCTGTTACATTTCCAGCTGTATCTGTTTAATTGATTATATGAAATGTGCATACCCAAAAAGTCAATTCTAGAATAAGACTTGTGGGGATTGGAGTAAAATGTATAATCTTTACTGTCCGGATTCAGTAGACGCCAAGCATCTATCAGACCTACTTCATCTAACATTTGACGAATAGCTTTTTGTCTACGGGTCGGAATGGTTGATAGATTGCTGGGATGCTTATCTAATTTCCCATCTAACACATAATTCCAGTCACCACGAATAATAACATTATGGGCACTATATTGTACAAGCAATGAAGTTAATTTTGTAAATAGATTCCAATGGATATTTGGTGCAGCATAAACATTTAAAATGCTTATCATTTTGCCATATAGAAATACAAAGCAACCTTCTGGATCAGATTCACAATGCTCAACTTTTAGTGGAAGGTCCTTATTAATTAAAATAGAAACTCCCCTACTTTTGCTGTTATATGAGGCAGAAAATACTTGCCCAACCCAATTTCTCTTTAATTTTGAGTGTTCAGCCTTTGTTAGATGTGTCTCCTGTAGCAGTCCAATAGCTACATTCTCTTTTTTCAAATAAGACAAGATTTTACTCCTTTTTATGGGGTGTTTACATCCTTTGATGTTCCAGGAACATGTTAAAATGGAATTATTGAATGACATGAGGGATTACATTTTATATATTTTACTGAGGCTTATATTCCACCACATAATATAAAGTAATTTACAAGACACTGCTCTGCTGATAAAATGCATGAATAAACCTAGCTCATTTACAACATAGAAAAAACTAAAACAAAATGAAACATTGACTTCACAATACATGTAACACATAACCCAACTCCTCCCACCCCAACAGCAGAAGGCCCAGACCAAGTCCAAAGGACATGTGCTGTGCCCAGCCATACCCTAACCACTGCAAGAAGGAGCCCATGTCTGTCAATTATTTTAAGTAGCAACAGAATTCAACCAAGAACTGCTATTTTTCAAAATACGGAAGATCATAGCATACCGTATTCTCAGTTTCTGGAGTCTCTGTTTCACCGGCTGGAACACCCTGCACTTGGATTGCACTGCTTCGCTGAAGTCGGGGAAAAAGTGAACTCTGTTATCTTTGAACCGGAGCGCTCTTTTCTCACGTGCCAGCCGAAGTATCTTCATCTTATCCTGGTAGTTAAGGAACTTCACAATGATCGGCCGAGGTCGCTTAGAGCCGGTGGCTCCGCTCCATGCAAGGTGGCTCTGTGAAGTTTTCCTTCCCGAGTAGGTCAGGGATCAGGCGTCGCAGGAAAGTTGTAGTATTCGTATCTTCGGAACCCTCCGGAATGCCAACGACCAACAGATTTGACTGCCTGATTTTGTTTTCCATATATTCCACCTTGGATTGTAGCGAGGCCGTGTTTTTCTCCAGAACGTGGATGCGTTTGAGCGCATCTGCTACGTCATCTTCGGCTTTACTAATTCTTTGCTGCATTTCAATATTTTGTTCTGCCAAATTGCTCAGAGAAGTGTCTGGTTTACCTTTTTGTCCAGTGCTTGGATGTTTGACAGAACCTCCTGCTTGCTGTCCTCGATTGCGGGGAGAATAGTCTCCATTGTGTTTTCCATTGTTCTGCTCGCGGTCAAACTTTTCACGCAGCGCAGTTTCAAAAACACACACACACCTGCAGCTTTCGGGGATAAAATGTTCGGCCCAAGTTCGGAACTTTTGATTAGTCTGATATCCCTTTCAATTAATTTTTTTTATTTTTATTTATTTTTTAAGATATTTTTTTGGCATTTTTATGCTTTTATTGATAGTGCTGAGAGACAGAGGTGGAATGGGGCAGAGAGGGGAGTGACATGCAGAGAACGACCGCGGGCGGGAATCGAACCCGGGTCTGCTGCTGGGCCCGGCCTGGGAGGGGGACGCCTTACCGACTGAGATAAAGGCGCCCCTCATAGAACAGACAGGCCCGAGTGCAGAGCTCACTCATGCACGTCCTTCCACTCCACCATCTCCTCCTTGTTAAGGATTTTTTTTAGGTGGTGGAGTCATGTTTTGGGACGGAATCATGGGGAGAGAGCTGGTAGGCCCCTTTAGGGTCACTGACGGTGTGAAAATGACCTTGGCAAAGTATGTTGAGTTTTTGACTGACCGCTTTCTTCCGTGGTACAAAAAGAAGAACCGTGCCTTCCGTAGTAAAATCATCTTCATGAATGACAATGCACCATCTCATGCAGTAAAGAATACCTCTGTGTCATTGGCTGCTATGGGCATAAAAGAAGAGAACCTCATGGTATGGCCCCAATCTTCTCCTGACCTCAACCCTATTGGGAACCTTTGGAGCATCCTCGAGCAAAAGATCTATGAGGTTGGGAGGCAGTTCACATCAAAACATTATGGGAGGCTATTCTGGCATCCTGCAAAGATATTCAAGCAAAAACTCTCCAAAAACTCACAAGTTCAATGGATGGAAGAATTGTGAAGGTGATATCAAAGAGGGGGTCCTATGTTGACATGTAGCTTGGCCTGTTAAGATGTTTTTGATTGAAATAGCTTTTGATTTCACTAAATATGACCTCCACATTCTGCAAATTCAACAAATGACCCTTTTTAGTTCTTTACAACCTATAAAATGTTTTGAAACTCTGTTGTGCATAATTTGGAACGGTGCATTTTGAGTTTTTTATTTTTGAAAAAAATACTGTTATCATTGGGAGGTTTGTTCAATACAATTTGAATCATATCGAGGGCTTGGCGCAAAAGGGGCGTAAGTGACATTTTCAGAATTTTACAGGAGAGCAAAAACAAACTTTTTATTGATTGTAAATATTTAACAAAAAACAGCATATGGAAGCAATCTCTACTTTAATAGAGATTAGAAATTACTTTTATATATCATTTTAAAGGTCTTGATAAGTTCTATCAAATGGTAAAAGAATAACGTCACTAAACATTATACTTTTTGAAATAAAGGCTGAAAACATAAAGGCGTAAGTGAAAAACTTCAGTTGAGCTTGGCGCACAAAAGGCGTAAGTGCATCATAAATAGGCTCAAGAGCTGACAATATGGAGGGATTGCAGAAAAGACCATCATTTATACTACAGAAAAGGTGTTTTTGAATATGTTTGGAGAATTTGATATACCCACATATGATGGAGAACATATGGACACTAAAATAAACACTTTTTTTTTTTTTTTTTTTTTTTTTTAATAAATCTTTTTTTAATTTTTTAAATATTAATTCCTTGAAGCCTAATCTCTATTAAAGTAGAGATTGATTTCATATGCTGTTTAAATATTTATGATCAATAAAAAGTTTGTTTTTGCTCTCCTGTAAAATTCTGAAAATGTCACTTACGCCCTTTTCGCTCCAAGCCAATACGAGTATTGTCAGCTCTTTAGCCTATTTATGATGCACTTACGCCTTTTGTGCGCCAAGCTCAGTGCACTTACGCCTTTTTTGCTCCAAACTCAACTGAAGGTTTTCACTTACGCCTTTATGTTTTTAGCCTTTATTTCAAAAAATAAAATGTTAAGTGACGTTATTCTTTCACCATTTGATAGAACTTATCAAGACCTTTAAAATTATATATAAAAGTCATTTTCGCAAAATATGTCACTTACGCCCCTTTTGCTCCAAGCCCTCGATATTCTAACAGTTGATGACTTACACTGACTGTCATTTGCATCGACTATTTAGGAAAATCTGAGAAAAATATAATTTGCATAATAATTTGGAACGCACTGTAGAACCATTAATAAATCACATCTAACTGGCTTTTAAATAATATATAATTGATTTAGAAATGGTGAATCCATCATTAAGTACGGGCCCTCAAGTGTTGAGGGGCCGTAAGTTATTGTTATCCACCATACTTCTTCTTCTTCTTCTTCTTCTTACTACTTCTTATTTCTTCCGCCACATTTTCTAGCTCTATCTCCCCCCGCACTTAGAAACGCAAACATTTCACAGAATGTCCGTCTCTTCTCCACGGGGTGTGCTATTCTTCAGTTTTTTTGAATTTCCACTAGGGGGCGCTGTTATTTAAGCCCAGTCTGAAAAAAGTTTGAGAGGCCACGACCCGCACACGTAAATCCGATTCACTTGAAATTTCTCACACAGGTGTACGTTAGGGTGCTCTACAAAAAAGCCTCTGGGACCATATAAGTCAGACTGGAAATATTTTCCGCTAATTAGCATAAACTGAAAAACAGGGTTTTAACCACAACTTTCTCAAATTTCACTCTATCAATACCAAATGTCTTGCGAAGCCTCGGGGGACTATGATGCACATAGTCATAATGATGATTTCCGTAAAATATTAGTAGGATAGCTTAGAAAACATGGCCACCATTGACCAAAACGTTTAAGCAGGGGCGGGGCTTAATAACAAATTGGCCATAACTCATTGACCATAGGTCCTATCATCATAAAACTTGCTGGATGTGTGCAGAATAATGGTAGCATGTCCCCCGAAGCTTGTCGAGATTAACCCAGAGGGGGTGACACAAATGCAAAAAACATAATAAAAAAATGCAATGTTTGACAGGCCACGCCCCTTTCTCACTCACTCTGATTGACTTCAAATTTCTTACACATGTACAGCTCATAGAGTTCTACAATAAAGCCTCTTGGACCATAGGGGTCAGCCATGATTTTATTTCCCCCTAATTTACGTGACCTGAAATACAGTCAAAGTCTACTTTGTGGATTTCCACCCTATCATCACCAAATTGTGTACACATCATTAGGGGACCAACATACACATGTGTATAAGGCTTTAGCGTGATAGCTCAGAAAACATGGCCGCCCTTAACGAAAACGTCTTCGCAAGAGCGTCCATTTTTCTGCAGATTTGCCACGATTGCAACCTTCAATTGGACACAACTTGGGACTCGAGTTAGGAAAGCGCGCAGCGGCAGTTCGTAGAAGCGTTTGATCCGGGCCGACGGATTTTCTAGTTTATAAATTATAATGCTGTTGTGCCTACAGCTAAGCTAGAAAGTACAATACAAGCCTATGGGAGAAACTGGGGCCTACATATGCTTTATGAAGCCTGATAAGAAACTCTTGGGGTATAAGAAACCCTTGATTGAGTTTTTGGGAGCTAGTTGTAATTTAATGAAAAATCTAAATTTGTAAGTGATTAATGCTGCAGAGAAATGTGCATGTCACAAACCTTGAAACCAAATCGAAACCTTTAAAAATCTCCTACTGGTAGTAACTCAGCATGTCTAATGTCTAAGTCAACGAAAATATTGTATTTAACATTTTGGCTTCTCACAGTTCGGTTCATCTTCAAAGACGAGACCCCTCCCTGTGAGGTGGAGTTTGGCTTTGTAATTAGCAGCTCAGATGTATGCATGTGTATGTCTGCTAATTGATTTGGGCTAGGTTTAGTTTCTGGGTCACTGAATTCCATTGCTACTAATGAACCCCGGGGGTGGTGAGACATTTTGCATGCATGCATTTTTTTCTTCTGTCTTTCTTCCGATGCAGGGCTGGCGGTCGGTGCCAGGATTTTCTAGTTTTAATGAACAGTAACTGAGCCATCTTAAAGCTCACATATTATGCACTTTGCTGTCAATTTTATATGGTCTAAGTAGTCCCTAATACTTATTTTTTTAAATGTTTGCTGAAAAACCCGTTCAGATCATGTATTGTAGCAAGCCTCTATACCCTGATGTTCCTCTGGTCTCAGGATGACCTATATTGGTGTCTGCAGCCTGCGATCTGGCTGGTCCCTCCCACCATCTCTGCCGTGCTCTCGTGATACTAGAGAGACACTGCGTGACTGCGAACACAGTGTTTACCCGGAGCGAAGCCATACTTTGAACAGTTTGACCTGACATGATTAAAACCAGTGAAAACAGTAGCTTCACAGTTTGGTTTCCACAGGAATAACTTCCCACCCTTTGTGGTGTTAAAAACGAGGCATTATTAAACTGCAATGGGAAAGCTAAGTTAGTGTAATAGAAGCAAACGTTGGATGCTACATCCAAAGCTACATGTGCGCTAACGGCTAAAAATAACACTCAGACGATTTAAAACCAGTGAAAACAGTAGCTTCAGTTTGATTTCTACAGGAATAACTTCCAACCCTTTGTGGTGTTAAAAACGAGGCATTATTAAACTGCAATAGGAAAGCTAAGTTAGTGTAATAGAAGCAAACGTTGGGTGCTACTCCCGAAGCTACATGCTACACTAGGAAAATAACAGGCAAATTGAGGAGATTTCTTTTAGTTTCACTGATGGAATTACTGCACAAGTAGCTCCCTAAGCTTTGTCTTGTTATAAACGCGGCATTATTAAGACTGCTGTGATTAAAGCTCACATATTATGCACTTTGCTGTCAATTTTATATGGTCTAAGTAGTCCCTAATACTTATTTTTTTAAATGTTTGCTGAAAAACCCGTTCAGATCATTTATTGTAGCAAGCCTCTATACCCTGACGTTCCTCTGGTCTCCGGATGACCTATATTGGTGTCTGCTGCCTGCGATCTGGCTGGCCCCTCCCACCTCTCTGCCGGGCCCTCCCACCGTCTCTGCCGTGCTTACGTGATACTAGAGAGACACTGCGTGACTGCGAACACAGTGTTTACCCGGAGCGAAGCCATACTTTGACATAACAGTTTGACATGACCTGACATGATTAAAACCAGTGAAAACAGTTGCCTCACATTTGGTTTCTACAGGAATAACTTCCCAGCCTTTGTGGTGTTAAAAGCGAGTCATTATTAGACTGCAAGGGGAAAGCTAAGTTAGTGTATTAGGAGCAACACTTGGTGCTACAACCGAAGCTACATGGGCGCTAACGCTAAAAATAAGACTCAGACGATTTAAAACCAGTGAAAAAAGTAGCTTCAAAGTTTGGTTTCTACAGGAATATCTTCCCATCCTTTGTCATGTTAAAAACGAGTCATTTTCAGACTGCTGTGGGGAATATAAACACCGTGTTATGAGCAAAAGCTGGTTGCTTGTCCCAAAGCTAATAGCTATACACCAGTCAGGCAAAACTACCAATACAAACTATTATTTTAGTTTCACCGTTTAAAAAAAGCACAGGTAGCTTCCTATCCGTTGTGTTATTAAAAACGAGGCATTAATAGACTGCTGTGGTTAAGATAAATTAGTGGAGTATGAGCAAAAGCATTCTGTGTTGGTGTATGCAACATTCAGGCTGTACTATGGGCATCTTGTCGCTTAGCGGGGAAAACAACATGGCTGTCGCTGGGAAAATTTTCCATCGGATCTCTGGGCCGTGGACTAATAAGAAATTGGGGGTGGGGTTATCATATACTACTGCACGGTGGACGTTTCTGGTTACTAATGTGGGGGGGAAGCATGGTCATACAAAGAAAATATGGGGATGTGGCTGTGCCGACTATTACGTAATAGTCGGCGGGAATTCTGACTGGAGTATATTGTGGGGGAGGGGTGGGGGTTTCAGAAAGGGGGAGAGTGAGAAAAGGAGAGATTGTTATTTATTTTTATATTTTGGCAGTCTCTAGGCACAATGGACCCATGGATATGTTAGAACACATTTAAAAAGTGCATTTAGCATAATATGTGACCTTTAACCTTCCTCCTGTGTTAACTTCCTGCTACCATCCATGCTGTTAGCGGGTCGGTTTCAACCCGTGTCTGAAATCAGCTGTAAAAAACACTAAAAAAATGTATCTATCATCCTTTTTGTTTCTCATCTCTTGGTTACATTGTTAGGCTTCCTTATCCATGAAAATATTGTTTTTCAATATTTTTGGTGTAGGAGGCTGGGCCTTTTTTTAGTCAGTATGTGCCTCAATTTCAATAAAAAAAAAATGTAAAATTAACCTCAAGAGAATCTTATAAATAAATATTTGGTTGTTGTTTTACCTGATTATTACTGAGGGGTATGAGAACACATTTCTTAACAAAATGTGTTTTATTTATTTTTTCATATTAATATTATTGACCTTTTTAACATCTATGGTGTTACTGGTCAATTACGAACCATATATATTTATTTCAGAAAACAGCAAAAAAACTTTTATTTCAGCATTATACAAACACACAATGAAAACCAGAACAAGTCACAACACAAAATATAGATTTGTAAGGTCAAATAAACAACAACCAATCAACAAATCAAACCAATCGAAATCAATTACTAGTTCCAAAACTAGTAAAAAAAACTGAATAAAAGTCTCTGTGTGCATATGTTTGGTTGTGTGTTCAGATGTGTGGCAAAGGGCAACACTTTCAGTGTTCTTTGCAGAAATATTTCTTGCAGGTAAAGCACAATACTTTTATCTTTCTGTCCTTAGTGCTTCGGCAGACCTGACACCTCTTATTTTTAGAATCAGGTGGCCATTTTCACCAAAAACATGATCCAGAACTTGGCTCACTGTATATCTCCTCATTTTTGAATACTGCAAATAGGAGATGTGCACTCTCAAGTCACCAAGGCCGTGTCTGAACTGCCATACTAACGTCCTACTCATACTCATTTTGACTTCAATTTGAGTATGTGACGGTTGGGTATGCGAGTTTGGGTATGTGAGAAATTCCCGGATGAGTACTAACTTCCGGGAAGATTTTGGGTATGAATCGATCGTATACTTTTCCTACTCAACCGCCCCACAATGCACTGGGTCAATTCTACCCGCCCAGGAAAATGAAATATTTTCGAGCAAGTTGCTAGGCAACAACATTGTTTGGGGTTCCGCGATCTGACAACTGTACATGCAGTCATTCATACACTCTTACAATAGATAAGAGATGAAGATAAATACCTAACAACATTAGAGTCACTAAGTGAAATGAGTGTTGTGAGTCTGATAGTGGAGAGAGATCAGAACAGATCGCTGTTCCACACACCGCGGCTCGTCCAGCTCAACTCACAGACAGCTGAGTGCTGATGAGCCGGACAGAGAGCGTCGGAGGGATCCTCCGCCTCAAAACATCATTATTATAAAACAAGAGGTCTAAAACACAGATGATGAACACAGGACTGTAAAAATCTAGTTCAATATCTAACCTGTAGAGGGCGGTTATAAGCTTAACAGTGTCTAAACTGCCTGAATCTTATAAGAAGAAGAAGAAATTCTTCATTGCTTGAGTATACTTCAACTGAGAACGTTTTAGACGCAGCTCGCATACACAATCGATCTTTGAGTAGAGAGTATGCAGTATATAGATGGTGAGTATGTAGGATGTAGGACGCTAGTATGGCAGTTCAGACACGGCCCAACTCTATACTGAATTGACCTCACACGTCTGGATATGCCCGTCTGTTTGTTTCGCTTTTATGCAGGTATAAGGGCAAACAAAGTCAAAATGAGAACCCCCCCAGAGCACACAAGATTGGGAGAGGAGCTGACTGTCATTGTGTTGGCTGACAGTGCACTTAAGATTTCAGTTTTGGCTCTAGTTATTGTTTTTTACATCTTATTCTATAACCGGGTCGAAAACGACCCTAACACCACCAGTGTTATAATTTCCACCAGAGCATTTTATAATTAAGTGAAATTTTTTTTATTTTGTTGAAATAGAGGTTCCTGACAAAGTCAAGAAATCTTGATGCAATAAACAAAATGTAAGTGGTTCTTTTATGCATTTGAAATCCAAAACGGGTCGGTGGCGACCCTAACACGAGAGGAAGGTTAAGATAAATGTGTGGATTATGAGCAGAATGCTTCTGTGTTGGTTTATGCAACACTCTGCATGGTTTGCTGTACTACGGGCATCTTGTCGCTTAGCGGGGAAAACAACATGGCTGTTGCTCGGAAAATGTTCCAGAGGATCTCGGGGCCGTGGACCAATAAGAAATGGGGGGGGGGGGGGGGGGGGGGGGGGGGGGTGGGGTTATCATAGACTACTGCACAATGGAAATTTCTTTATATGTCCATGGACGTTTCTGGTTACTAATGTGGGTGGGAAGCATGGACATATAAAGAAAATATAGGGAAGTGGCTGTGCCGACTGTGACGTTATAGTCGGCGAGAATTCTGACTGGAGTATATTGGAGAGGTTTTCAGAAAGGCGGAGGGTGAGGAAAGGAGAGATTTTTTTTTTTTTAACTTTGGCAGTCCCTAGGCACACCGTGGACCCATAGTTATGTTCCAACACATTTACAAAGTGCGTTTTGCATAATATGTGACCTTTAAATTGTATAAAACCCTATGCTTTACCTACTATGACAAGTCAAATGTTTTTGGGGAAATTATTAGGTAATAATTATGTAACCGGTACCTGGTGTCTTGTATTAAACACTTTACTAGTATACGATCAATCAATCAATGTATGGGCCAGATCATCAGAAAATTCTACGGTTCGTAAAGGAGAGATATGGTAACTATCTGCACAAGAAATGACACATGGAAACAAGGGATATATATATTTCAAAGGTAAGAGAAGTCTTTCTTTTCTTATTTTCCATGTTGGTTTTCTCTCTTACCTTTTGGTTTTTATTTTTTTGAGTAGAAAAATTATAACCATAACAATTATGTAAAATATAAAAATGATTCTCTTATTTATACCCTTTTTTATGTATCACCTTTCCTGGTTTCATACACTTTAACTTATTTGGTAGTAAGTACCTTTAATTTAATTAGTTATCTAATCTAAGTATATTTACGGCCACTTTTCTTATTCAATATGAAGTTATCTATATTTAGTGTTAACAAAATTTTATTTCCCTTATGATTGTATAATATTTTAATGCTTCAACATCCATGCTATTTGCTGTAAACTTTATCCCAGTAACTGTATCCTTGAGCGTCAAGGTTTTGGCCTTACACAGATACGCAACGTGCTAATTTTCACAAGGACAGTGTATGAAGGATTAACACCTGCTTTGATAACACACAAACCTAATGAAACGCATACACATCTTGGGGATATAAAGTAGGGCTGGGCCATAATTCAATTAAGATTAGTAATCGCGATAAAACTCCCGTCGATTACGTCAATATGATTTGTATTTCTTCACCTGCAGCGTCTTCAATGCTCCCTGTGGGTTGATCAGGCTAGCTTTGTTAGCCATTGTACGGCGGTTGAGGGCTTTGAAGTTGATGACGGGCCTCCAACCCCCTCCTGCTGCTTCTGGCTTTTTGACTGCTTGAATGGGGCTGTTGGTGATTGGATTTGGCTCTGAACGAATTATGTTCAACGCCAGGAGTTCTTTAACGATCTTGTCCATCTCCTCGATTGCTGCTGGGTTAAGAGGGTATTGTCGGGCAGGGGGGTGAACCCCTCCTTCAATGTTGTGGATGTATTTGGCTCCTAAGTCGCCACAGTCATTTTTGAACCTAGCCACGTTAGCTCCAGAAAGCAGCTTTCGTAACTTTTCTTTTCCAGCTGGGGAAAAGTCACTTTCACAAACCTTTGTGTCGATTGTTGCTGGGATGTCTACCGGTTTGAGCCATTTGATCTGGTCTGGTGAATCCAGAGTATGCACCGACCTGATCACTCTTGATTGTAAATGCTTTACGCGTTGTTTCAATGTTATGGGCTTGAGCTTGCCTCTATGGATTGTGCGTAGGTCGCTGGTGGAGATGAGATTATAGGGGCCTTTCACCCATATTACGCCTCGCCAAATTCCATAGGGCATTTCTTCAAGTTTGCCGTTTGCAAACTGGAGAGTAACGTGTCCTTGTGTAGTAAGGCTTTTGCGGGTCATCGACACCGCCGCACCGGAGTCTACTAGATAGGGTTCCCCACCCACTTGCGTGTAGATGTTGTCTCACTTCCAGTAGGCATTTTCCAGTGTGACCCGCGCCTTGGAGGCCATTATGACCTTGGCCCCCCTGACATCGCCTTACGCTCGTCAGTGAGGGCTCTTCTCTCTTCCGGTGTCATTCTTTTGTACTCCTCATCCGAAACGTACGCACCAGCGTTGGGCTTAGCCTGGCTGCCTCTGGGGCTAGGGGGAGATTTAGATCTTGAATTCCCTTGGTAGAGTGGTGGGTTGGGATTTGGGTACCATGGATCCGGACTGAAAGGGCCGGACCGGTTGGTCTGAGGAGAGTTACGATCCCTCTGTGGTGGTGTTGAGAATGTGACGGCTCTTGCTGGAGCCTCCTGGAATCGTTGTTTAGCAGGTTGAGAGTTGGATTTAGCTGTGTTGCCGTCGCCATTCCTCTTCTGTATCGACTCCTTTCGTTTTCTCTCCGCGTAGACCTGATTTTCATTGTCCCAACACTGGACCTTAAGGTCAAGCTCTTTGGTCGAGTACCCGGAAAAGGGGAGTCGAAGGAATGCCATGTCGCCTCTGGAGCCTTGGATCATGTTCTGCAGTGCTTTTACATATCTTGCAGGGGCTATTTCCTCCTTCAAGCCCTCCCATATAAAGCCTAGCTGAGCACCCTCTCGAAAACGGGCCTTTGCTCTAGCAATATGGGCATCCTCAGGATCTCCGCTGTCCTGCACGAAGCGTTGGTAGTGGCTCTGGGCGGACGCAGAGCTGTTTAATTTCATCTTGGTAACTCGAGATATCCACCTTTTTTTTGCCTCCTCGCAGGCAGGGTAGTTCTCGATCAGCGGCCAGTTCTCTCTGAGGTAGGCGACACGGTCTTCTCCCTTTTCAATTGGGACTGCTGCCATCAACAGTGCCTTGAGATCGTTGTTTGCTTTCTCATTCGATTGCTCTCTATCCAGTTTGTCTGTTGTGGCAGATACCGCTCTCTGCGCCCGGGGTCTCGTGGTTTTCTCTGGTGGCTCCTGTGCTTCATCTGCTGAGACGTCGTCCCATTGCCTCATGGTTTGGAGGGATAGTTTGAGAGCTGCCTTCTTCAGTCGTCTAAGCATCACATCGTGGGTGACTGCCAAGATAGCACTTCTGAAGCTGGCTGTCAGGGGCTTGTATGTAGCTAGGGACGGATAGGATGGCATCATCAGGAAGTTAGCCAACTCCCCATATGTGCAGGTGACGGTCACGTCCACCATCTCATGCTGATTCAGTTTCCAGGCCTCCGGCACCACATACTCTGTCTGACCTACATCTGGCGCGAAGGCTTGACGTCCGTCTTTTGTTGATATTGCACCGCACGCTGCATCAACAGCCAGTCTCTTGGAGGAGATGTAGACGTCGATCATTTCAACTGTCTTTTTCTCCCCTTTACGGGTGGCCACTCGCAGCTGTAACATCGGATCATCGTTCTCACGCGCTGAATAATCGGTGTCGAAGGAGCTTACTTCGTGGTCTGGGCCTTGTGGTGCCTCATCCCTGCCGATCTCCTTCGTTGTCACTGCCGCTCGTTTTATGGCTCCTTGGGTTGGTGCCTTCCACCGCTGGTCTGGGCTGTCCGAATCCGGTGACTCAGGTCGCTGGACTGATGCCTCTAGATTGTCCTCCGCATACTCTAGTCGTTTTACAAAGTATTCTCCTGGCGTAGATGTTAGGTACACCTTTTCAGCTGGGGCCAGGGGAGCTAGATGATACTTTTGACCCCTGTCAGCAGACCCAATTAGCAGTTGTGGTGGCATAGAGAAGGGCTTTGCACGCATTTCTGCTACACGGGCGGTTTTGTCCGCGTCCCTCTGCTGTTGTCTAGGATCAGCTTTGCGACTGGCCTCGAATGCCTCCAATCGCTGCTGTCTAGCTTCACTTGGAAATTGAATCAGGGGTTTACCCATCCTAGCCTTCTGGGGTCGGTCCAACTCGTCGGTCTGGACAACCACCAGTTGGCCGACAACATGCCCTACTCCCGGGTTGGCCCAATACTGCCGGGTTACATTGTCGGCTACTTTCAGGCACTCATGAGCTTCGAGACCGCCCTGTAGCATGCCCTCTGTGGGGATGACCAGCCGTCTGAACTTTTACTCACTGGCCCTCCGTATTCCTCTCTCAAGGGCCACGCTCATGAGTAGTTGGTATTCTTCTCGCTCCACCGCGCCGTGGTAGTCTCGGAGGGGGAGATGTATGATCGCATGGTAGGGCAGATTCCCAGCTGTAGTTATGATAACCTGCCGTTCCTCCGCTGACTGGCCTATTGCTCTGAACTTTAGGCTATGAACAGCGTCTTGGTATTCTTTTCCCCCACGTTCTTGTACGGTTTTCCGGAGAAACTTGGTGCGTATGGTTAGGTCTTCCGCCGTAAACAGCACTAGGCCATCACCATCGACTGCCCATGGTAGCCCCTGGTAGTGGAAGAGACTCACACCGGCTTGTCCTCTGCAACATTGCGCGCCGTTGGGCACAAGGCTCAGAATTGGCAGCCCATCAGCGTCTTCCATCTTTACTGGGTTGGGTGGCTCTAAATGATGCCGATGGGAGGCCTGGTTTGGGGAGTTCCAGCACCCGTCGAGGTGACTGAATTGGGACATGAGTCTCCGGAGCTGTACTCCTGTTCTCCCATTTTGTCTTCAAGGCAGCCACCCCTGCAGCCTCCTCTAGCCCCAGGTCCCCAAAGATTGTATCGATGAGTAGCTCATCTCTCTCCATCGAAGTCCGAGGATCTGGTGGGCGGCTTGTCCCTGCAATGGCAGGTTCTTTTGGGGCTCCTTCGATGTGGGGAGGATCGTCCTCTTCCTCGTCCTCATTCTCATGGATATCAACCAGGCTAGCGCTGTCCTCGCACTCTTTGTGCCGGAGACTGGCTCCAAGACCCTCTAGTTCGGCTTGTAGGGGTCGCATACTGGCATACACACTTGCTGAGACGGTCGGCTGGGCTGTTGTTTCGAGTATGGCGAAGATCCCCAACGCCTTGGCAGTCATTTTGACATGAGGGTCATATTTTGCTGACGGACTCATCATCGTTTGCAGGGGTCGCCATCTCCAATCTCTGAGGAGTAGGCACCACCAGGTCAGCCAGGCTTTAATGTCCTCTTTCTTCTTAACTTGGGTCGGTTGCCTTAGGATCATGACCGCTTGACCCTTGTTTTGGGAGTCGGTGTAGTAGTATCCGGGACCCGTCATCATTACCTCCACCTCTGCTTTCACTGCCTCCAGCGTACGAGTGCCGGAGTGGTCCTTCAGGAACTGCTTGGCCGTGACACTCCAAGTATCTATCCCATCCCCATATAGAAGTAGCAAATGGGGAGCTCGGTGGGCGATGGTAGGTATCCCGGGGCTCTCACCCCCATCCCCATGTTGGATGTTGTCTGTTGCTGTTTCTGCTGCCTCAGCCATCTCTTCTCGATTCGCCTCTTCATCTTTTGTCGTCTTGTCGTCTTTATCTGTTACTGTACAGCCTCCCTTTGCGCATCGGGACCGGGGTGTAGTAACAGATGGGTTGGGCTATTCAGCACCGCTCCCTGGCACAGCTTCTCTGTCCGATGGCGGTTGCTCCTCTATCCTGCTCGTCACTTTAAGTAAGCAGGTTGGTGACTTACCGCCCTGGTTCGTCACCCAGCAGTGCTGCTCCTCTGTCGGGATCACTGCTGCTTTACGTTTTGAGTACGTAGGTCGGAGATTCCGCTCTCCGTGTTCGCCGCTAGTGTACGCAGGTTGGAGATTCCGCTCTCCTGCTCGCTGCTTGAGTACGTAGGTTGGAGATTCCGCTCTCCTGCTTGCCGCTTGAGTACGTAGGTTGGAGATACACCTCTCTGTGTTCGCCGCTAGAGTACACAGGTTGGAGATTCCGCTCTCCTGCTCGCTGCTAGAGTACGCAGGTTGGAGATTCCGCTCTCCTGCTCGCTGCTTGAGTACGTAGGTTGGAGATTCCGCTCTCCTGCTTGCTGCTTGAGTACGCAGGTCGTAGATTCCGCTCTCCTGCTCGCTGCTTCTCTGGCACACAGTTATCATTAACTGCCCTACGCCTCTGCTCACGGGTCCTTTTATTCCGAGAGACGGCTTCTTCTTCGTCTGGGTTCTGCTTCTCTGAGACTTCCCACTAGAAGTCCCTGTTCGGGCGCCAACTGTTAGATCCCAGAGTTCTTGTTACCCCTGTACAGGAGGTTCTGGTACCAGCTCTCCATTTAAAGGGTCCGATTCCTATCACCTGAGAGTCTTACTCGTTCAAGGATAAACTAGGAATAATTAAGCTGGTGGCGAGGAGACACGCCTAGCTTTCTAACTGCCTTCGTCCTGATGTCTACCCTGCTTACACTGGCCCAGCAGTAGGACCGAATAGCCCTCGGGTCTTACTACCACACCAGTCGCATCAGTTAACGGCAGCTCTCCTCTAAATGATCCAGGCTCTTGGTATGGTTGCTAGTATAGGGTTTTAATGGCCAGGACAGCAGGCCATAAGGGTATGTTTAGTTTAAAGGGCTAGAAGTAACCTATAAGAACCTTTTGTAGATGTAAGAACCCACTTCACCTAGTACATTACAACCTTAGAAAAGATAATGATCCAAGGTCCACAACGTGTTAAAAGAAGATTAAATGCTTTATTGCTATTAAAGGCAGGCATACAGCTTAAATCAGATTCAAACATGATTACTTATATTGACTGGCTACTCTCACAATGGTCCCTACTCTATCGTCTAATCTCTCACCTTCTATGCTCAAAGCTGAAGCGGGGAGTATTGGTGTCCAGTTGGGTTGTGGAGAGAAAGAGGGAGAGTCACTTGGTACCTAGCAACTTCTCCTTCACTGCTGTCTGGGAACTGCACGGAGATCCTCCAGGACCTTGTCCAAAGTCTCAGAAAGTTCTCCTGAGAGGCGAGGAGAGGGGAGCCTAGTCAGGCTCGGCCTTCCACACCTCCCAGCCGTCCGGTCTTGATTCACTCAATCAAGCACTGTGAGCATTCAAACAAAGAATTCTCCCGAATTGTCCTTTTCAGCTAGTTGGAAGTGGTTAAGCGCTCTTGTGGTCGGCCCTCTGTGATTAAGCTGAAGAAGGGTGTTGAGTTCTCTAAGTCGTGCGATGTCTCTGCTGCTCTGTTTCTCTGTCTCTTCCCGAACTATGCTCTTTTCAGAAACTAAGTTATTTCGTCCGTAGCTTGCTTTCCGGGGTGGTCGATCCTAGGTCTGCTTGCTTCCGTCCGCGAGGTCCGACGAGGCTTAACTGACTCTTTCTCCGCATAACCTTGCCTTATATCTCTCTCAACCCCCCTCTCTCTTTCCCCGCCTGCTTTTGCTGAGATGCAATATTAGGTTACAATAACAACTTTCTACTTAGATTCTTATTCTGACACCTGCTTAAACAGGATGCTGCCAGCTTCCTGTGCCACACCCTGTCACCTGAACGCTTGACAGCACTTGTCTGACTACACTTCCTGTGTCGCACTCTGTCACTTAAACACTTGAGAGTACTTGTCTGACTATACTTCTAACATAAGGACACATCATAGTACTTCTAAATCATATTATTCATTAATACATCAAACCATTTCATGGTAACAACATAATTCATTACATTTTTACTTCATAGCTTTAGCTTGCATGCGGTTACATATGGTTATATTCTCTGTGTTTACATAGCATGATTATATACTACCTTTAAGTTGCTTGGTATATTCAGAGCCTTGTCCCGGGCCTTAGAAAGAGGCCTACTGGTAAGAAAGCATTATTATGGCTTTCTTCCAGAGGTGATGAGGAGCAGTTAGGGATCCAAAGAGGCCTACTGGTAAGAAAGCATTATTATGGCTTTATACCAGAGGTGGTCAGGAGCCTCCAAGAGGCATACTGGTACAAAGCATTATTATGGCTTTATACCAGAGGTGGTGAGGAGCAGTTAGGGATTCAGATTACTTGACAAGCGATACTTCGGGATAATAATATCGGCGGCGGCGGTCCGGGACTTAGCCTAGCCTAGCTGTCCAACTTCATTGTACAACTTCCCCCGGGCAGAAATACCCTCATAAACTCTGGAAAATGAATCATGGGGGTTTGGATTGAGCACTGGACCTTATAACCAGCTAGATTAAGATCCGCCGTTCCCTTTCTTTGGTGATTTACAGGACAACGGGCCGCCGATGATAATGTTACCAGAGATAACACTGTGTGACTACGTGGCTAGTTAATTGCGGTTAAGGTATCCCGTGAGCTCCTCGGGGGCTAAAGTGTATCGTGTCTTGACATGCTGGTTAGAAAGCAACACACTGTGTATTCCTTTTGTCTTTAATAGTTTTTTTGTGGCGTTTGCCTGTTAGATTTAGCCATTTCTCTGACAGCCTCTAGACGTGAAGAAGTTCCATCAGAATAAGTTCCCCCCGGCACTATTTTGCATGGACACCGTTGCTGTTTCCCGGGGTTAGCCCCGCTTCCAGACCATACTACTTGCTGTAGTTTGGTCTGGCTTTGCGAGACTAAATCCCCAGTAACCACGACAAAAGGTTCACTGGATGTGGGTATCGGCAAATTTAAAGGCACAGTCAGTCATTTGAAGTCTGAGCATAAACTTACGAAAAATAACGTCCTTTTGTGTTCTTTTTATTTTCACTGAAAATAATTGTTCGATGCTTTTGATTAGAATTATAAGTTAAGGGGATTTTATGCGATGAAGTGATTTGTTCAGAAGAAAATATGCTGAAAATATGATCATAATGTGTAATATTGAGTTTATTAATATGTATAAGATGTATGCTATCAAGTAAAATGCCTCTTTCTAGTTGATACAAATTGATTCAAAACTGGTTAAGTGTAGGGACGCCTATAGCCTGGCTCCGCCCGCACACCTACTTCCGCCAAAACTGTATTTTCCCTTGAGTAGTCAGTCTGGGGATGGGGCGTATTAGTGGGATTTTGCTCGAACACATTTCTGACTGTCCAATCAGCAAACAGAGGAAGTGGCTGAGAACGATGACGTCGAAGTCTCGCTCCAGTTTCAGTTGAATGCTGCGTTCCTTCGTACTCGGAACTGGGAGATTTCCGAATTGGTAGTTCCGACCTGTCTGTGTTCCAGTGCATCTGCTCGCGAAAGTATGGACGCCTACAACCTTTCTCGTCCAAACAACTAAACGTGAGGCTCTAGCTCGTTACCGTTACCAGGTACCAGTAGATCCATAGACTACAATATGCAGTGAAGTCGGAAATTTCCTAGTTTCCAGTACAACTGGAACGCACCGTCAGAAGCCGGCTCATGACATACGTCCTGACCAAACGTTATGCGATTGGTTGGCTGATCCAGAGTGGCACTGGGCAGATCCAATAGTTTTAGGGGGGGGACGAAGGCCTGAGTGATAAATCTTTTTATTTGGGCTACCTAAAACAGACTAAAATTGTGGAACTTAAGAATGAAACCAATCCTACCCAAAATTTTACATTGCTATGCGACAATTATGACACATAGGGCAAATCAATATGTGAACAGGGGGGAGGATGGTATATGATAAATGCTGTTTCCTGTTTTTGGCTAAAAAATTAGTGCTAAGAACAATGTCCATGGAGTGTTGCGCCTACTGAAGGGCAAGAGAGAAAGCAACTCCAGCAGAATTTAGGGCAAAATGTTGGAAAACATGATACTGCTCCTGCCAGGAGAAGCAGTTGAGCTGACACTTTTCCTGGGTGACTGGATTCTGTTGGAGGTCAGGAAAAGGAAACTCGGGGACCATTTCAGGCTGGGAAAGGCCCTACCAAATCCTACTGACAACTCCCAACTACACTGTGTGCAAAAATGTTTGGCAAGTTGTATTTTTGAGGATTAATTTATTATTGAACAACTACAGTGCTCTCGGTCAATCCGAAATGTTAAAGAACCTAAACCTAACACATTATGTTCAATAGGTTTTAATTTTTTAATGTTAGGAGAGTCCTAAATATTATGTATAACAAATTCGACAGCTCTTCCAAACAAGCTGTTCTGTGTCTGGACGCCGAAAAGGCTTTCGACCAGGTTGAGTGGGGGTACTTGCTCAAGGTGCTGGAGGAGTTCGGTCTTGGGGCCCCTTTTATTTCCTGGGTGCGTTTAAAATATGCCAATTCCACCGCCTCCATTCTAACAAACCAGGAAAGATCCACACCATTTGCCCTTCAGAGGGGCACGTGCCAGGGTTGCCCCCTCTTGCCGCTCCTCTTTTCATTGGCCATCGAGCCCCTGACTATTAGCATAAGAGGGCACGCACTTATTAAGCCAATATCACTAAGTGGGATGGACCATAAGATCTCTCTGTACGCAGATGACATCGCCCTCTTTGTAGCCGACCCCGAGAAGTCCATCCCCCACTGTCGGAGCCATAATGGGAATATAGAAATAATGAAATGGAAATAATAATTGATATAGCTATGGTTAAGTTGAGTTGGTATTCTCTCTGGCTCCCCCTGTAGGCCAGGGTTATTATTGTATTCCTTCACCTAATGAAGGGATTTAAATCACCTGTGGGCATGTGAAAGTAGTAGCCCCTTTATAGATGTAACATGAAGCATATCAGTATTACATGTGGAAAATACCTTAACAAAAGCAATTCAAGTCAAGACAGTCTGTTTTATTTGCATTGAGACACTAAACAAAAAATATATACATACACTTAAAACAGAAATAAGAACTACTTTAAAATCAAATGCACTTTCCAGTCCTTAAATTAACAATCCAGAGATTGTATGTTATATAATATATGTTATAATGGCTGCTAAAAATCACCAGGAAGAGATCAGCTTAAACACAAAAGGAGGGAAAATGGCACTCAGCCTTCAAACTTTGTAGGCATGTTAGCTTCAGCGTACAACTAGTGCAAACTTGTAAGTGAATACGGTGCTTAAACAGGCAGATTGCAGATCAGCAAATCATAGAGCTATTAGCACACACAATAATAACAGAAATATACATTAGATCAGGTTGAAGTAAATAAAAGATACATAAAATAAAAGAGACTGTGTAGGCCTACTGCCCTGGCAGTGCGTAGTATGGAGCATGACAGCCAGCTAACATTTAAAAGCCCAATAAAGAATAAAAGACACAATGCTTGACTTCTCTTGTTTCTTTGTGAACCTTGTATTGGTAGGTTTTTCTTTGTAAAACTGTAACATAGACATGAACAAATAAATCAATATACACACAGTACCAGACCTATACAGACAGTAGACAATACACACTAAGTAGTATATGGTAATTATACACACAGCTATGCTATTCCTATCTAAGTATTAAAAAACACATGACTGTAAAAACACAGCTTAGCATGTATGACAAAGTATAGTGAGCTAGCAAACAATTAGCTTCTGTAGTAGTGTACCTGCTAGCTAACAGGGCCACATGTGCAATCAAATAAACATACAAGTAGCTTACTTTACATTCTTACACCTGAAAGCTAATGTTAACATTACAAACTATCAACACTTACAGACAAATAGTCTCCAAGGCAAAGGCGTTATAAAGAAATACCCTGCAGCATTTATCTGTAGGCTATGCTGGTCCTATAGTCTGCATACAACTGTGAACAAAATGTAGGCTACATGTAACACCGGAGATGTGGCGCTAGATCCTGTATGAAACACGTGAGGGCTCACTCTGACACTTTTTCCAAAAACCAAGATAAAATAAAAATATTAACACTTCATATTCACTTAGGAAAACTGCTAAATAACAATACTTGCAATTGCAATATGTCAAGACAGTCTGTGCTGCCTTAACTATAAGTCAGTAATTATTGTTGTATAGCAGTTTTTCAAAGTAAATATGAAGTTTTAATATTTTCATTTTTGGAAAAAGCGTCAGAGTGAGCCCTCACGTGTTGCATACAGGATCTAGCGCCAAATCTCCGGTAGTTGCCTAGCTTACAATTTTTTTCACAGTTGTATGCAGTCTACCGGGACATCATAGCCTATACATGCTGCTGAGTATTTCTTTATAACGCCTTTGCCTTGGAGACTATTTGTCTGTAAGTGTTGATAGTGTGCAATGTTAACATTAGCTTTCAGGTGTTAGAATGTAAAGTAAGCTACTTGTATGTTTATTTGATTGCACATGTGGCCCTGTTAGCTAGCAGGTACACTACTACAGAAGCTAATTGTTTGCTAGCTCACTATACTTTGTCATACATGCTAAGCTGTGTTTTTACAGTCATGTGTTGTTTAATACTTAAATAGGAATAGCATAGCTGTGTGTATACTTACCATATACTACTTAGTGTGTATTGTCTACTGTCTGTATAGGTCTGGTACTGTGTGTATATTGATTTATTTTTTCATGTCTATGTTACAGTTTTACAAAGAAAAGCTACCAATGCAAGGTTCAAAAAGAAACAAGAGAAGTCAAGCATTGTGTCTTTTATTCTTTATTGGGCTTTTAAATGTTAGCTGGCTGTCATGCTCCATACCACGCACTGCCAGGGCAGTAGGCCTACACAGTCTCTTTCATTTTATGTATCTTTTATTTACTTCAACCTGATCTAATGTATATTTCTGTTATTATTGTGTGTGCTAATAGCTCTATGATTTGCTGATCTGCAATCTGCCTGTTTAAGCACCGTATTCACTTACAAGTTTGCACTAGTTATATGCTGAAGCTAACATGCCTACAAAGTTTGAAGGCTGAGTGCCATTTGCCCTCCTTTTGTGTTTAAGGTGATCTCTTCCTGGTGATTTTTAGCAGCCATTATAACATATATTATATAACATACAATCTCTGGATTGTTAATTTAAGGACTGGAAAGTGCATTTGATTTTAAAGTAGTTCTTATTTCTGTTTTAAGTGTATGTATATATTTTTTGTTTAGTGTCTCAATGCAAATAAAACAGACTGTCTTGACTTGAATTGCTTTTGTTAAGGTATTTTCCACATGTAATACTGATATGCTTCATGTTACATATATAAAGGGGCTACTACTGCAGTTAACACTGTTGTGTGTATAATTAAGTGTAATAATATTTACTGAAAAGTCCAAATTGTTTCACTTTGAGGTAAAGTCAATACTTCATGACAGTATAATAAAGGTTTCATGACAGTCAATGTCAAAATTAGACAGTGTAATAACACTTAATGACATGTTAATGAAATGTACAAATTGTTTCACTTTACCTGAGGTCAAAATAATCATTCATGAGCATGTTATAACGGCATTAGACAGTGTAATAATGCTTCATGACATGTTAATGAACTGTCCAAATTGTTTCACTTTACCTGAGGCCAAAATAATCATTCATGAGCCTGTTATAAAGGCATTAGACAGTGTAATAACGCTTCATGACATGATAATGAACTGTCCAAATTGTTTCACTTTACTTCAGGCCAACAGAAACATTCATGACAGTATAATAAAGGTCTCATGACAGTCAATATCAAAACCTTCCACATATGACAGTTTAATGTAATCTTACAACATAAATCAAAATAGTTTTTTTACATTTGATTATTAAGCCTACTATTACATGTTTATGACAGGTCATGTTATTGGTTAATGTCAAGTCGACATAACCAAGATATTTTGTCTTCATTAATGTCAGGTTGTCATTACAAAGACACGGACAAGTTATTTTGTCTTAGCTTATGTCAGGTTGTCATTACCAAGTTATTTTGTCTTAGCTTATGTCAGGTTGTCATTACCAAGACATCGACAAGTTATTTTGTCTTAGCTTATGTCAGGTTGTCATAAAAAAGACATCTCATACAATGTCAATGTGTCATTAAACGTGACATAATTTACCGAATGACACTTTATGACAACAGTCATAACCATTCATAACCATTCATAATGTTCATGACATGTGTCATGACAGTGTAATGACAGTCTTATGACAGCGTTATGTATACGCCTTCAAATAAAGTGTTACCGAACAAACTCCCAGAGAACTTGAGGTCTGCTGCAACTCTCAGCTATTTTACATCAAGTCTGAAGACTTTTCTGTTTCCATTTTAACCTGTCATTTTTATATTCATTTGCTTTTAAATGTTTTATTCATTCGCTTTTCTAATGTGTATTGTGTATTTTAATCTTGCCCCTGTAAAGCACTTTGAATGGCCTTGTGTTTGAATTGTGCTATATAAATAAACTTGCCTTGCCTTGCCTTGCCTTGCCTTGCCTTGCCTTACTGTAACAGTTACAATACAGACACATCGGGCTAGTTGGAAGGAAAGGTAGAAGATTGTTTCCTATCGATGCACACACACACATACACACACACACACACACACACCCTACACACACCAATACTTACTGTTTGCAAATATACCCAGCTTTTACAAATCTGATGAGTTCATTCATACAGATGGAGAGAATGCAGCTCAAAACAACAGAATACAAATACTGCTGTAACACTAGAAAAGAACAAAACTATGCTAAACTTATATTTATTTATTTTACTTTAAAAAACACTGCTCTAAACAGAAACATACTTTATTCTTAGAGCATTTGCAGGGACATTATACATGCTTTATTTTACTTTTTGCGTTCAACTTCTACACCCAATCTTTTCCCATCTTACCCTAACCCAATCATTTAGAAGAGATGCACACACTTGTATTCAGACCTTGCCCGGTTGATCCATATGGTTGCTTAACCACCTCTCCTCATCCCCATATGGTGAAATCCTAACCTCAGCAGTGTTCTGTGTCGGGCCTCCTCCATTATGAACTGTTATGCACCACAGAAAAACATGCTGGCTGTGAATGCTCCCCTGCTGTTGGGCCAGGTGCATCCAGACCCTGGCAAACAAATCAATATGTGTGGCAGAACATGTTCTCCGGAAGAAAAACAGAGAGAAAAAGAAGTAAGGAAAATTAAAGGGGGGGGGGGCAGTTGAGGACAGGAGAGCATTATACAAGATGCTGGTGTAACACATTCAGGACAGAAACACACAGACATAGACACAAATACAGGGCACACAAACAATAAACTGCACATGGAAGCACTTCGACAAATCATGTGTTGTCTCTCATAATGTCTTTCCATTACCCAATACTACTGAAACAACACCGGGTTATTATGTTGAAGATCATTTTCCTTTTATTTGCCACATGCCTCATCCATCATGCTTCTAAATCACCCAATGCAGCCTTGGATCACATGCAGCATTCAGAGGTGGGGAAGAGAAAGAGGCACATCTGGCATAAGACAACAGAGGAGGCATACACATTATTACCCACAAACTCAGATCATTCAGTCAGGGCAACCACTCTCCCTTGTTTGAGGATGGGGGAGACAGACACAGACAGGCAAGCAGACATTTGGTTGGGGAAGGCATAATAAATGGTAAAATATCATGTTCACATTAACAGTAGCCTATATTTAAACGATAAACACTTCTGTCAATGAATGCTTGACAGTCTACCGGTTCTCTCTACACGTCTACTGTCACATACTGGATACAAAAACACCAGAATGCTGAGGTGTATTTTTTATGCGATGGGACAACCAAAGTGGCAGTTGAATGTTTAGTGATGAATTTAAGCATTGGCCATGTGATCCTCTCAGCTCTCACCTCTGTTAATTAAATATGTTGAAAATAAGTTGAATGAGCCCTCTTCAAGCTGAAACTGTTCAAGACCAAAGTACTGTGTAAGTTGTCTGACCTCCTTAAATTTGTCCAAAATCCTATAGCCTACGGAATATTGTGAATGACATACAATATGATGTGCTGCTAGATGATTTGGTGTATATACAATGTGTTAACTAATACAAAAGGTGCTTTAAGCTTCACTAAATTGGTTTGATTGATATGTGTACGTGAATGGATTGCCCAGATATAATCATCACATAACCCTTCAGTTTCCCTCATCTTAACAAAGTGTTTAAATGTCTTTCAACCCACTTCTCATATAGCCTTTACGTACAGTACCTGCTTAGCAAGAACCAGCCGACGGTAATAGATGCATAGTGCTGGTGAAAATAGGGGAGCATTTACAGTCATATGAAAAAGTTTGGGAACCCCTCTCAGCCGGCATTATAATTGACTCTGCTTTCACACAAAAAAGATAAAAGTGGTATGTCTTTCATTTACCAGGAACAGCTAAGTACTGGGATGTTTTCCAAACAATTTTTTTGAAAAGCAGTATTTAGTTTTATGAAATTAAATAAAATGTGAAAAACTGGCTGTGCAAAAATATGGGAACCCTTGTGGTTTTGCTGATTTTAATGCATGTAACAGCATGTAAAACTGAGGACTTTAAACACAAAATTGGTTGGATTAGGTTGTTAAGCCTTGAACCTCATATAAAGGTCTGTTTAATCACGAGAACATTTATTTTAGGTGCCTAAATGCAAGTTGCACTTCTCTTTAACTCTCTGCAGAAGTCAGACAGAATGGGATCATCAAAACAGCTCCCAAAAGATCTTAAAAACAAAGATTATTCATTGTCATGGTTTAGGGGAAGGCTACAAGAAGCTTTCCCAAAGGTTTCAATTGTCAATTTCTACTGTAAGGAATGTTGTCAGGGAATGGAAGGACACAGGCACAGTTGCAGTTAAACCCAGGTCTAGCAGACCAAGAAAAGTACAAGAGCGGCATATGCGGCGAATTGTGAGAATGGTTGCACACAACCCACAGATCACCTCCAAAGACCTGCAAGAACATCTGGCTGCAGATGGTGTATCTGTGCATGGTTCAACAATGCAGTGCAATTTGCACCAAAACATCTGTATGGCCGGGTGATGAGAAGGAAGCCCTTTCTGCGCCCACGCCACAGATACAGTTGCTTGGAGTATGCTAAAGCTCATTTAGACAAGCCAGATTCATATTGGAAGAAGATGCTTTGGATTGATGAGACAAAAAATAAGTTATTTGGTCATTATAAAAAGTGCTTTACGTGGCGAAAGGAGAAAACTGCATTCCAAGTAAAACACCTGCTACCTACTTTCAAATTTGGTGGAGGTTCAATCATGCTGTGGCCACTTCAGGGACTGGGGCCCTGGTTAAAGTGGATAGTCGGATGAATTCAACCCAGTTTCAACAGATTATTCAGGATAATGTTCAAGCATCAGTCACAAAGTTGAAGTTGCGCAGGGGTTGGATATTCCAACAAGACAATGACCCTTAACACAGTTCAAATTCCTGCAGAGGGAAAAGTACAATGTTCTAATATGGCCGTCGCAGTCCAGTGACTTGAAGATCATCGACAATCTATGGGATGATTTGAAGCAGGCTTTCCATGCTCGGCAGCCATCACATTTAACTGAACTGGATTGCTTTAGTATGTAAGAATGTTAAAAATACCTACATCCAGGATCCAGACACTTATCACAAGCTACCAGAGGCGTCTAGAGGCTGTTATTTTTGCAAAAAGAGGCTCAAATAAGTACTGATGACATTTTTCTTTTGGGGTGCCCACATTTATGCACCAGTCAAATTTTGTTATGATGCTTATTGCATATTTTCTATTATTCCAATAAACAAAATGACACCGCTGAATTGCTTCTGCTTACCTAAGGCAGGGGTCGGCAACCTTTTCTACTCAAAGAGCTATTTGGGACCGCCTCCCAATAAAAAGAAAGCACCCGGAGCCACAACCCATTTTGACATCATATATAGGCTACGTGTATACATATAACCTGTATGCTATGTACAAAAAACTATACTATGTTGCATTCATGAAATCAACGAACTGCTGCAGAGAACACAGAATTTTATTTCTGCATGTAACAAAAAGCATTTTAAAATTAGAAGGGGGTCCCAAACTTTTTCATATGACTGTAGATGCAAAAAAGCAAGATATGACTCAAAATAAAGTTCTGAAGTTGCTCAATCTCTGTTATTTGGGCGTTTGAACAGCGGAGACAAATTTCCTAGGATGGATTATAATGTAGTACCTGTAATCCAGCCAAAACAGCCTTTTTTGAACGTGTAAAATGCAAAGATCAGTATCTTCTTCACCAGCACCATGGTAATCAGTTCTTATCAGCTTTCAGCTCATAGCCACATAAACCCATTTCTCACTGTGAGCGTACAGAATGTTTTTTATGACAAATCCAATATGGTAATAAGAAGCACTGAATAACGGTTAACAAAACACTAAGCTTCAACTATAAATGGCATTTTTGTGCAATGAACAATGCTCTTCCAATGGTCCTATATCAATATCAGTGTCTTCAATAATGCCTTGTTCGTTTTCATGCTGTTATTTGTGTCGTACTTATCGCTTTCTTCATTTGCTCTTGTCTGCTCACATTACTTTGCCTGCTCTCTGGCGCAAATCTTCCAATCTCATCAGTAAATTATATCGGCAGAAAAAAAACAGCCCTGATATAATGCCATGCCCTGCTGCTCAACATGTTATATGTTACTGAATAATTTTTCCTAAACGCTGCAGACTGTTCTCATGTGTGTTCATGTGTGTACTGTATGTGTGTGGGGGGGCGAGGGGGGGCATGTGTGGGCCACAGATACAGATGGATCGATACATGGACTTGTCAGCAGGGAGATTTCGATCAGTCTACAGCCTTAAACCTCAGTCCCTCGTACACACGTACACACACACACACATACACACACTTGTGATACTAGCCCTGTCGATCATCCCTTGTCCCTGCAGAGATCTGTCACATCTGCCATTTCTAGCACCACTGGGAATGTTGGACCTATTATGGTCCATCCATTGTTCCATGCATCTTATTATGAATGGATGAATATGTTGGAAATGGGAATAAGAAAACATGAGCCTTATAAGCAAAGTAAACTTCTATAGTTATTTTCCACACTGCAGTGGCTATTTAATGTAGTCTGAAAGGGATTTTTCGTTATAAACAGCGCTGGATAATATACTGAGATGTGTGACGTGATTACAGTGATTAAGAAAGGATTTAAGGCTATGACGTTCAGACCTCTTTTCATGACTCAATTAAAAAAAGATTTCCATTTTGATACATTTGTGAGATTCAACTAATAACTCTGCTTCTATTAGGTTTCAATCCAATAAACTTCAGCAATAGCACGTTCATTTGAAATGCTTTTTTCTTCTTCCCAGAATCATTTATATGACCGTCATATAAATGATTCTGTAATGTGGACCATTCGTCCACATGTGATTTTGAAATTGGTCTCTGAAAATGGATAATACATCTTTTAGTTCCATTGGTTGTTTCTTCTTTTTTCTCAAAGAAATACCTACACAGAGCCCCATAACAAAATAAAATATATTGACTAAGGCTTCAGGTTTGCCTGTGAGGGCTGCATTTACACCTGGGCCAGTAATGCACCAGACTGCTGTGGCTATGTAGGAGAGGCTACATGGACACTTCAACAACTTAAGGAAAATAAAACAATGAATGAAGTTCCACGGTGGAAAAAAGCAATGTAATGCGAGACAAAAAATTAGGAGGAAGAAGAAGAAGCATGTGTTGGCATGGGCCCTTAAGGTTATTTTTTTTATTTTTTATTTATTTTATTTTATTTTTTGGCATTTTTATGCTTTATTTATAGTGTAGAGACAGAGTTGAAATGGGGCAGAGAGGGGAGTGACATGCAGAGAACGACCGCGGGCTGGAATCGAACCCAGGTCCGCTGCTGGCCGAGGCCCATGGGGGGGACGCCTTACCAACTGAGCTAAAGGCGCCCCTCCTTAAGGTTATTTAAGAAAACTAAATTCTTGTGTTAGAGAGGGTCAAAATGTCTCGAGACTGAAGGTTTATAAATAGGACCCTCGCCAAGGATGACTTTTATGTAAACCCTGAAAACAAAGCAGCGTCTGTAATTTTACTTTTGCTTACAACACAGGCAACGCAAATGAAACCTATGCTGTATATGTCCATGAGTAACATTTCACATGCATGCACATAGCTGAGTTTATTCATTGAGGCTTCTAAACGTTTGGACATTATATTGTATGTGTGTGAGACAGAGAAACATGCAAGACAAGTAGATGGTCAATCAAAAAAAGATCAGAACAAATGGCAGGTCTGTGTCCACTGACATTTCCACTGTCATCTTTTTGGAGGAAAGCTGTTGCCTGTGTGCCACGTCCCTCTCTGAGTGTCTGAATCCCCCACACCTGAACTGGATTCATTCATTGGAGCTGTAAATTCCCAGATTCAGCAATCCCTTCTTTATAGTGTTATTTTGTTTTGGTTTTATTATTTTCCCCTTGGATGCCCCAATTCCCTATTTGCCTCCATCTTGCGTTTGTAGTTGGGTTATCTATTCATCGTCTGAATAAATGTTGTTAAATGTTACACTAAAATTGTTTCAGTAGCATTTTCTTATGTCACCCTGCATGTTTCCCAAGACATTACTATAGGTTGTTAACACCCAGTAATTGTTTTTTTCAAATTACTTGGTAAAAGCAAATTATTCAAAAATTCTAAAGTCTAAATCTAAAGTTATTCTGTGCTAGCTTTGTAAAATAATTGCAGAAATTTCTGAAGGAGTTCTACTTTTTAAATACCACATTTCAACTTATAGAGCAATCAGTGAATGTCTATTAAAGGTGCTCCGAGGAACTTTCAGTTTTTGTTCATTCTTGCGCCCCGGTTGGACAAAAGCGCTAGTTCCGTGCCAGCTGTTGTTCCTGGGTGAGCGTACCCATGACAAAGGGATTATGAAAGACAATATGAAAATAGCATTCTTTGCCCTGATGGTCTTGTTTGCTGTTAGACGTTATTTATGATCATCAGAGGAAAAATTAGACTGTTTCAGAAATATCTAAAAGTTCCTCGTTGCACCTATAAATTAAGCAGACAAGCACATTTCCATTATTTCCCGTAAATTGCAGAAATTGACAAAAAAAAGCTGTCTGTGTTTCCCACTTATCAGTCTGTTATTGTCGGCAAGTGTTAATTAGAAAAGACACAGAAATATTACAAAACACATGTGAAGATGTTTGCACACCTTGAGTCTTTCTCTCGCACGCATCAGCAGCTAAAAGCTCAGTTGACACGCTGTCACATCAGGATGTGTGAGCCCACTAAATCCATGTGTCTCCAAGCGGGATCGTGAAGAGAGGGGAAGTAATTGATACTATATTCACGGAAATCTACTTTCAAAACTAATTATGTGTCTATAACAAGCAGAGAATTATTCTAACAGCTCCTGACACCTATTAGTTTGGGCTACGGTGCTGTGTGTGGTTGTGTGTGTGCGCAGGTGACTGTGTGTGTGTGTGTGTGTGTGTTTGCTTGCGTGTGTATTTTACTGTGATCTCTCCATTCACCACTGATGTCCCAGTACAAAGTTCCAATACATCAGGGCAGACTGGAACTCTTCTGGGAACACCCAACCTGTGAGCCGATCGTTATTTAATTTGTTTGTAATATACTACAAACAAAGAACAAATATGCATCTACAATCCAGTAGGAACGAGTTTTAGGATTTAAATAAACTGTCTTTTTAAGGCATCTTCTGGGAGAGGCTGGCTTAAATAGGAATGAAAGACGTGAAAATCCAAATAAGTTAGGGTTGATAGTGCATATTAAAACAGATTTATACTAACAGCTATGGGAAAATAAAAGCCCTAACCAAAAAACTGAAAATGCGTTTGCGATTCCAAGCACATTGATTACATTACATTAAACAGGACCTATCTTGAAAAAGTCACCCTTCCAGTGCTTGTACACAGTTTCTGCATACATTCAATAACCAACAAAAGCTGGTACAAAATAAAACAACCCAGTAAGTTGTTGTTGTTGTCTGTGTGTGTGTGTGTGTGTGTGTGTGTGTGTGTAAACTTGTTATGTATTCTCATTGTATATTGTGTATCTGTACTCGACGTCATTGTAAAAGAGGGTCACCCCTCAATTGATCTTTCGAGGTTAAATAAAGGTTACAAACAAACAAACAAACAAGTTTCTTTTGTGCGGTCAGAAATATGTGATTCAGCAAGCCATTTCATTTTGGAAGGGAGGCCTTAATGAAACAGGCATTACAACGGAGTGAGGAAATGTACAGTGGTGGAAAAATAACGGGTTTTAATTTAAATCATGAAATAGTTTTCTAGTGTGCACCCTTAGAGGTATTATGGGAAATTATCTGCAATATGCACTTTTGAATATGTTGTGAAAAGTATTTTTTACACCCCCAACAGCAATAAATAACTTATGGGCAATGAAAAAGCAAAAAATAAAAATAAAAATTCTGTACCTTCTATAAACCTGTTAAAATGAGACAACGTGTCCGGATCTAAAGAACCAATCACAAGCCTGCGCGTTCTCTCCCCTCTGTGTACGAGCCTGAGCGCGTTCACGGAGGGCAGAGAAGGCATTGTTGCTGACAGTGGAATAGATATACAGTCAAACCAAAATTATTCATACCCCTGGCAAATTTTGACTTAAAGTTACTTTTATGAAACCAGCAAGCTTTTTCTTGATTGGAAATGACACAGGCTTCTCCCCAAATATAATAAGACGATGTACAAGAGGCATCATTGTGGAAAAGTTGAGTTGAGAGTTGGAACTCATTGCTAATCGTTTTACTCTTTAGGGGCATATGTTTAAGTAGAAGGAACATTTTGATTTTATATTATAAACTGCTGACAACATTTCTACCAAATCACAGTAAACATATTGTCATTTAGAACATTTTCAATAAGTAATGTAGAGATAAAGATTTAAAAAAAACCCAGACTGTTCTCTTAATTTTTCCCGCGGCTGTATACTTACCTTTTAAAAAGGTAAACTACCCTTTTTAAAAGGTAAACCTACCTTTTTTGAAAGGTAAACTTACCTTTTTTGAAAGGTAAACTTACCTTTTTAAAAGGTAAACTACCCTTTTTAAAAGGGTAACTACTCTTTTTTTGTGTACCTTATTGTAAAGTGTTACCATAATACTTTTTCTAATGCCAGGTATGGAAAAGTATACAATAAAAAGTCCAGGAAGTGGAGCCTGTAGTGTACACACTGAAGGAAGAGAAGGACTACCGCTACATCATAGACCTGCAGGGTGAAATTCACCAGAATTTGTCTGGGTTTGGGGGCTTCTGTCAGGTGTCCCTGCACCAACTAACCAGGAGCTGTTGCAGACTCAACTAAGCAAAGGGCTAGGTTAGTATAATTACATTATTATATGATCATACAATGATCATTTTAACTTTGCTCTAACACAGCACATGAAAGTCCATTTAGCTCTGGTCTAAGGAATGCCAAAGTGTGAAGAGTTGTGTCTGGGTTCCACCAACCATCATGAGGTATAATATTACAGATCCAGAAGTGCTGAGGCCTGTTTCAGGTAGCTGGTTTTGAGGCAACCCAGAGTTTGTTCGCTCTGAGTTAGTGGAAACTCTGGGTTTTCTGTTTCAGGTAGCAGGTTCAGCGCAACCGAGAGTCTGTTACAGCGGCAACATACGCCATGGGTCTAACCTGCTCGGGAGGTGGTTAGACCTACCCTGAGTTTGTTTTCACTTTACGCTGCAGCTCCGACTGAAGAAAGAGTGTCACTGTCACACGCGTCCCTGTACAGTTTGAAGCAAAATCACTCCATAGAAATCTCCATCGGGATGTTTTTATCATTTCCTGATGATTTTACGTTTAACCGATCATTTATCTGATCAGTAGCCTTGTTCTCAGCCTCAATTCTCAGTTCTCAACGGACCGAGGTCCGTTCATATAGGCGGCCACCTTACACATCGTGACATGCTCTACATTCAGATTAATAAACCTATTTGTATTGTATGCTTTTTAACGTCTGTGCCACTGAACAGATTTATGTCAGGTGGATTCATGCAACACTGCGGCTGCACGCGATTGTTACTGTTCACTTGTGCAATCCTAAAGTCACAGACGAGCCTCGTTAAATAGCCTAATATGAATATAAAAATTATATAATAATTTAAACTGTGATCACTTGAGGAAAATGGATCTGGTAATAAATCAATCAGGCTCTTCAATGGAAACTGTCACCTTATGTGTCAGACGTTAATGTCTTTCACTTCCCATTTAAAAGAAGCGACAGTCTGTTTACTGCACAGTGGGCTATTAGGCTATAGCTTCCCAACATATTATACAGTGAATATAAAACACTGTCAGAAATGCTGTGCCGCGCCAGCTTTATTACTTTACTGCTGATATGCGTAACTTTTTAAAATAGACTATGGCTTCTCATACGGGAGCGAAATGATTGCTCTGTTTTTTTCTGAATTGCCGAGTAGATTAGATCAGAGTTATGTGACAATATCCCGTTAATTCTTCTCCATAGGCTACCATAAACTCATTCGTTAATATTTCTAACTCCAGTGGGAGTAGCGGAGAATTTTTTATTTTTTTATTTTTTTGAGAAGTGGAGAAGTGGGAGGATCACGCATTTGTTTCTTCTGTTTCCATGGTGAATCATGTTATCAGCGATCCATTGACGATGGCTTTTATGCACACGCTCCACCCAGAGTGAACACGCTCAGAGTTGATTGACCCAACGCTGATCCACTGTTCTGTAACCGAAAACCCAGAGTTACTCATCAACCCTGCGCTCTGAGTTGACCAACTCAGAGCGCAGGATTAAACTCAGAGTATGTAAAACCAGCTACCTGAAATAGGCCCTTAAATAGATATAATTGTTTGGAACTACTTTCAACAGACATGTTGTGCACTATTGACTATTTAACACAGCAGTACGCCCAGTCAAAGTAGGGTTCATATCACCATAATGAAGGCGTGCAATGTTGTGGCTCAAACAGATTTTTAAACAGATATTTAAATCGTTTTATGACCACATTGCTATTGGAAATAAGAAGTAAAAGGCTACAGCAAAGTTTATTTGGGAGATTCAATTCATTGTTGGTTTCATTATTTTCTTGGGTTTTGTGGACATTAAGAAACCCAGCCTCGTCCTTTAAATCAATACAGTTGGTTATATTTGCCTTTTCAGTTCAATAAGAATTTGATGTGAGCTGGTGAATAGGGCCGATGGAATGGGAAGCAGTCTAACTCTGAATTGGATTCTGAGGAATTGCAGACCAAAAGACCAGTGGGTTCACGCCCTCCATCTCCTCCCTCTCTCTGTTACAAAAAATATGACATTTTCAATGCATGAAGCAATTTAATCTCTCTCTCTTCTAGGAAAACGCCTGTAAACGAGCATCCCTCAAATTAAGCAGGTCGGCCAGAGATTGGTCAGTTTGTCGTTCTCTCTCCCTCTTTCTTTCCTCCTCTGGCTCCGTCTCGCTTTTAATACAAAATATAAGATATTATCAATGCATGAAGCAATTTAATCTCCTTCCCTTCGCTCCTCTCTCTTATGAAAACGTCTGTAAATGAGTGTCTGTGAAATTAAGTGGGAGATCGTTCTGTTCTCTCTAAGGTCGACCCCTCTCTCTCCTGCTCTCTCTCCTTCTCTGCTTCTGTGATCAGTTCATTTATCAGAGGTCAGACTTGTTCCCGTGTGGGAGCAGCATTCTGACTGCCAAACATTCCCCATTACCGTATGTAAATTCATTAATCGCAAACCCCTAACTACATCATCCTTATACCTTGACCTTGCTTATCCAGCCATCCATGTGCACGCATATGAACACACACACACAAGCACACACCCCGTGACCTCATGCAAATTAGAAGCAAACAAATAAATAATTAAATATATTTATGTCTGGGGCAAATCCTCAGAGAGGGATGGGAGAAACTGAGGGTGAGGAAGCAGAAAGTGAGGAAGAAATACTGTATATGAGGACAAAACTGAAGGAAAAACAGAAAGAAATGTGAAGGGTGAGATAAAAATGGTGGCTTATGGGGGCTTAAACAACAAGGCAATGAAAAGAAAATAAGATAGCAGACTGACTGACTGGCTGCCTGAATGAAATAAAGCTTTTTCAGAAAACAGAATAAGATGCGAGGAAAAACATCCTTTTGTTATGTTAAACACAACCATCTCATTGGAAATGTCTTGGCCTGCTTTATTCATCCTAACATTGTCATCTCGAATAATAGTCCAGATTGACACAGACTCTTGCTTTGGATTAATCCTCAAGCAGTTCAAAGAAAAACATTTGACACACAGAATGCAATGTGTTGCTGCACCTAAGCTGGAAAATAATATGCCCATGCACTTCTAGTTATCCACCTACTGGAAGTGTGCAAACTCTTAAGCTGTCTTAGTAATGGCAGCCGTTGCAAAGGATGGTTAATTGTGTGCATCCTGTATGCCGATGGGAAAAGCTCCCTTTAAGAACATCAATGCAATGCTGAAGACCAGCACAATACAAGTCAGGTCATGCATCCTTGACAAGAATGTGTTGGAGTATAAAGTGTGCTTTTGCTGCAGGCACCGGTTCCTTATAGTTTTCCTGAAAAGCACAAGTTAAACAAGTATCATTGAGCTCCATCAGCATTTATTAATTGAGGACATTATTAAAAATGTTCTTTGCTTAACTGTAATACCACTGTATATGCATGTCCTGGTTCTCAACATTTTAAATGAAATGTACAAAATTAAAGCTGCAATAATACATTTTTGACAAATGACTGGGGCCTGAAATAGATCTTTGTGGCATCCCACTGTCTCTGACAGTGGCGTTTCCAGGACATTTTGACTGGGGTGGCCAAGATGGGACACAGACCTAGAGTGGGGTGGCCATCGCAAAGCAAAACTGAACGAATGGGATGTGAAATGCGTTAAAACCATTGCAAAGATGATTCGTAATCGTATTTGCCAACCTTGTGACTTAAATAAAATAGGGAGATTTTGAAAAAACAAAGTGGGCGGTCCGGGGGTCCCCCCAGAACAATTTGAGCTTTTAAGACATTGTTTCCTGCATTCTGGTGACTTTAACATAATGAAAATAACAATAACAAAAAGTTAGTAAAGTAACGTTTTAATTGTGCTTAGCCTATGTAGTTGAAAGTCCAAAGCCATGCAGCCTGTAGCACTGTCCTTGAGGGAAACTAGGTATGGGCCTTTCCTGGGAAATTATATTTGCAGGAAAGGAGTGAGCAAAGGCTAGAGTTTTCCATCCTCATTGTAATCTCTGTCATCTTTTTTACCATACTGAACACACCCTCTCTGAAGGTGCGTTGTATGGCTGGGTCGAATAGTCTACTGTCCAATGCAGTGTAAAAAGGTTAGAAGTCCCACACTAAAGACATGCTGTTGGCTAAAATAGACTGTAAAAGATCCTGCTAGCCATAAGATAACTGGCACTCCACTGAACCCAATCATCTCTGAACAACCTATCAGAATATATGAAAAAAAAGAAAAAAAGAAGAAAAAAAAAATCTGATCTGGGGGGGCCTGTGGATTAGCTGCCATCATTGATTGGTCAGTGTGTGTGTGTGTGTGTGTGATGAACATGGCCAACTATCTATCAGAAAAAAAGGAGGAACGAAAAAAACACATCATCTCTGAACTAGGCTACCTATCAGGAATAAATAAATATGATATACGTATATATACTGTGTACATACAGTATATGGTCTTTGATGAATACCACTGGTATTGTCTGGATCGATGCTTGTTGTGGAAGTTAATATACAAGTTCAAATGATTGATCTACAATTGACTTTGCTGTTCTTTGTTATTGTACCAACGTCTTTTTGTGAACAAGGAGCAGAAAGATTGTACATGTTCAGGGTATTTCTACAGACAAGTCAGACCTACCTGGATTCTACCAAACAAAACCAAATAAAACTAATTACAGATCACACTGTTTGTATTCAGGTTAACTCAAAAAGGGAAGCAAACCTATCCAAGATTAACTTCATTTGACACATTCAGCCCAATCTTTCTCTTTTATTAATATGTGTAACTCACTGTCTACAGTGTGGACAGTCGGACACAGAGCGAGCCTTTGTGTTTGCCTTGAAGCAGTGGGAAAAAGGACATTTACTGTTCAGAGTTCCAGCCTTTGTAAAGAGGGATCCAGTTCTAATCAGCAGATGTCATGCATGCAACCACCACATCTGTTTCTACTGTACCTACTGTATGTCACATGCCACCCTGGCTCCCGAGCCCCTTCTATTTCAACAAGAGTGGCAAAAAAGAGGACTTGTAACTTTGAAGACTGAGAACCACAGTCAGTGGCATTCTCTGCTTTGTGGTAAGTGCTCCCCCTAGAGTTTTCAGTGACAAGTTTCAGTCTTTACCATTTCCAGAAGTCACAGGTTTCAAAGATTACTTATTTCTTATAAATCAGTAGAGTAGCAGGGACTTTTTATATTCTGTAGATGATGTTGGATTTAATGTCAGTCCATTTAAAAAAAAAAAAAAATCTTTTACACCTTCCCTGTTCTCTTTTCTTCTCTCCTCTCTCCCCTTCTCTGTCTCAAACCATGAGTTTTAAGAAAAGCAGCCAGTGAACAAGATATAGGTTCCAGTGCATGGCTGCCAATGTGTGTGCACTCCAGGTTATGCCATCATTAAATGTGTAAATCAATCCCCAGTCTGCCATTGCAGCGCTGAGATTATGCTGTTATTTTTCTATACCCCGCCGTGAGACAAAGTCTGACCCAGAGAGAAAGAGAACACAGGGGGATTGGAGACAGAGATGGAAGGAAAAAAGGAAAGGAAATGCAAAAGGGAGGGAAACAAAGGGAGTGGAAAAGAATCAGTAACCAAAAGGGAGAGAAAACGGATTCTTAAGAGATGATGAGAAAGTGAAAATATTCAGTTCTGACAGTGAGAGGGGGAGGTATATTCAACCTCATACTCTGTGTTACAAAGCCACAGTCAGCTTAGAAGACACCAACAGATATATTTATTAGGAACAATATTTTCATATCTCTATCTCTATCGTCTGCTCATATAAAAATCCATTCCTCTGTTCACTATAGAGAAATAGAAGCCACACGTCCACAGTGTGCCAGATATTACTGTGCCTCGTGACAATGAATAATATATGATTGGCCTGAAACTGTGGCGCTCCTGAAACCGCAGGAAATCATTTCCTTCTTCTTCACACTTCTCTTTTGGAATTGGTCTTCCTCTGCACTTTCAGGGTTTGTTTGCATGTGTGTGTGTGTGTGTGTGCGTGTGTGCGTGTGTGTGTGTGTAGAGTGGGGGTTGGTCGGTGAACTTTGTAGCCTGTGATAGTGGGGGCAGGGGATGGTGGGACACATCATAGCATTCTTAAATAGAAATTTCAATAGGCCGGCGAAGATCATGAAAAAGAGAAAACAGTGTTTGTTTTATTTGGCATTCAAGTGTGAGTGCTGCCGCTAACTCAAACACATGCGCACGCACACACACACACACACACACACACACACACACACACACACACACACACACACACACTCACGCAAAACTTTCCAAATTTTTTAATACCAATTCTTACCCCCTCCTTTCTTTTCATTACAGCTCTGGGTCATTTTAAAAAAAATCACACCCAAAAGTATAGTGATAAAAAAAAAAGCAAGAAGAGAAAGAAAGAAAGAAAGAAAGAAAGAAAGAAAGAAAGAAAGAAAGAAAGAAAGAAAGAAAGAAGCACATTTCCTATTTAGGGCCCCTCAGACCTTGTGGCATCACTGACAGGCACTGCATTCATAAAGACGTCAGCATGAATGTTAATGCGCCATCGGATCAATAGTGTTTCTGGCAATTTGACCCTTTAACCTTCAGGAAGAAATAGAGCTAAGATGTTTTCTGTCAAGCAAACCCAATTGACATTTTACCTTAAACTTTAACTGGATGATGCTGCACATTATTTAAGAATTGATCTTAAAAATATTGGCATTTGGCAAGGAGTCCGTAGCTCTAAACTTTTTTTCGTTTGACTTTCAAAGACCAACTTATTTCTGTGAGTCAGGGCAAATAAAGACGCATGTTACAGCTATTTAATGGAAACGTACAACATTTACCACGTTTATAGCATAGATAGTATATAAAATGGATGAAGCATCCGGGCTGACCTCAGTTATTCCAACTACATCTAATCGTCCTGGCCTATGCACGTCGCCATCGTGTCAGATTTTTACTCCGCCTCATTTCCTTTAAATCCTCTTAATTTCATTTAAATATCTTTTAAACAGCCTCATGTTTCCTCTCATAATCATAAATTACCTTTAACAGCAAACGAGACCATCAGTGCAAAGAAAGACGTTTTTATATAGTTTTTATTGCTGCATTTGATCTGGTCGTACACCCAGTCCGATTTTCGGTTCACGCGTGCATGCTCTATGGTCACATATCCGTATTGGTCACAGATTTCAGTGTGGCGCAGGAACGTGAATTGAGAAGCCTATCCCTCCTGGTGAGGGAAGGGGAGCGGGAGCCTTGTTTGAGACAGTTGTTTGTCGTCATAATGACTGATAACGGGGCTGAACCATAAAAGAAAAAAAAGAAAATGCAATGAAGAAAAGCTAAAAGGGAGAGTGATAGTCGGGCGGGAGGGCGTTGCCAAGCAACGTATACACAATTTCACGCAGCGAAACTAGACTGCAGTGTTTACTCCTAAATGAATGAGCGGTAGCCTACTAAAACAAAGTTTACTTTGCCTCACCAGCATCATCAGATGACCATTATTCATCGGAAATAGTCATTATTTACAACATAAACACATTACCTCATCGTGATCCATAACTAACTGCCATCTCTCGTTCATTCGCTTTGTGTGAGGACACGGGGACTCGTTCAGCTCCGTGAGAGGTGACAATGCATCAACTCATTGCAATCAGGTGTGTTTAGCACTTACTGGCATTAGTTGATGCTGTGTCACCCATAGACTCACGGAGCCGAAAAGAGTCCGGTGCCCTCACACTTTCAACACACGGACACGCACCATATTGCTTCCTGATTATTTGAATCTTGCACTCCCTGCACAAGCTACAAAACAGCTTCACGACAGCTGGCGTCGTAATAATACTACCGCTTTTGTTCAAAGGTGTCGCCAACGTGCCGACTTACTCGTAGTAGCTTTAACGAAAAAGGACATTGATATGACGTTGGGGTGAGGGAGATACGCACATCTAGCTGATGTATACCTCAGAGGTGAAGTGACGGCCAATGGGCTAGCTGTCACTCAAGAGACCGCCCCCCTAATTATTCATACATTTTAACCTCCAATAGAATAAAAACTAGCAGAAGGAGGATTATACCCTCATTTTGCACTTTATTATTTTTAAATATTAGAAGATTGCAGGCAAGTAAAATACCACCAGCCACTACATTCTCAATGATAGAGACGAATAATTACCTTTTTTTCTTACAGTTTAAATCAAATATTTGAACAATACAGGAGAATAAATATTTGAAAGCAATACAGAATGCATGATATTACTGCATTGTGTTGTATTCTATTTTTGTCACCAGGAACCTAAATGTTGTCAATTAGCCTACTTTACATATATTTGGTGCATACAAATTCACCAGAATGCAGGAAATGAAGTGTTGAATGCTCAAAAATGTATGGGGGGACACCCCCAGACCCCCACATTAAAATGTGTCCCAAACCAAGGTTTAATCACAACCTACACCCTTGAAATTCATAGGCCTTTGTATAAGGATACTTTGTAACCTAAAGTCTTAGGTCCTGCTTATCAATCGCTCATAATAACCAGTAGGCCTACTTCTGTGTTGGACATTACTGAACCTCTTCCCATTTATAGCACCCAATGTCCCTGTCTAGTTCCATGTCCCCAAAAAAATCAAATATAGGACCCCCCCCCCCCCCCCCCCCCCGAATATGTATTCGGATAAGCACGGATAATGAGTTAGATACGGATACGGATAATTTCCGAATAGTCCCGTTATTTTTTATTTTTTTTTTTATATATATTATGCACCTAATTGACGCAGTGCGTTCTGCCTCAATGACACAACAGGTAGAATGACACTAACAGCTGTTCTGCGGTGGACATGAGAGGACCGGGCGCGTCCCGTGACCGGCAGTCTCTCTCTTTTTATCCACTGATAAACGCAGCGCGTTCGCCCTTTCCCTTGAATAGAGGGTTCTACCTGTCGCATTCGCTGCCGTTTGGAGTCACCGTCAGCCCTTCCCCGATGTATTTACATTCACTAGGCCTACTGCTTCAACTCTTCACCACAACGTTTCCATCAAACTGATGTTTAGGACCTGTACTTTTTCAGCTGTCAATCAATGCGTAGACGCCTAGGCCTACTTCAGGACCTATACAATAAAATCGGAAACTGCAAACTTGACACATTAAAATCACATGTGGCTTTGTGGAAAGGCTAACATATTATTTAGGGTTTATGAGATTGGTACGTTGATACATATATTGTTCCTAAATCTTAGTTTAGTAAAACAAAAGTAAAAAAAGAGGGAGGGGGAGAGATAGAGATAAAAAAATAATCATGAAATACAGCTGTATTTCCCCCAGTTAAAGGGATACCTTAATTAAGTTAAAAGTAAAACACTGGCCCTAATTTATTAACAGTGAGTAGCCTATGCACAGATTTGGGCTGCTATTTATCAATATTTTCGTTCCCTGAATTTCTTCGTATTCTGAGAACAAAGAAGAGAGAGAGAGAGATGAAAAGGTAGAAATATATCTGACTTTTTGACTTATATTTCAACATTACATCAATGTGATGCTTTGAAGGGGCAACAATTGCATTGACAATGAATATTATTTTAGAAAATCAATTTAGGTGACTTCCTTTAATGTAGTCTAATGTAAAAGAAACTTCCGGTATATGCCACGCCCACTTCTTGTTGTGTATCCGGATACAGATACAGATAATTTTGTTGGTTGAACAGATACAGATACAGATAATGACGTCTCCGCACACCCCTAGAAACTGGTGACTTTTTTAATACTCTCATGTCTTCTTCTATTCTACTCCTCTCCTCTCATTCTTACTGCTCCCTAGCTTTATGGGTTTTCTTCAACTCCCTCTTTCAGTACCCTTTTATCTCCTAGCTAAACTCGTTCTGCCCAGTTAATCTGAGTTTATAGCTTTTTTAAATATGATTCTTTGGCCCCTTCCCCTTTCAAAAGTGTGTTTCCTCTTGGTGTGTCATGCTTATAGAACAATCTGTACATCCCTTGTAAAATATGAGTGAGTTTATAGTGAGCGGATGAAAAAAAGACTAAATAAAAAATATATAATAATACGAGAGATAAACTAGATGTTCTTTAGTTTCCTTGAAGAGAGGATTGAAGGAATAACACACTAAAAAGCCTGATGGAAACCTAAGCTTTGACGCAGACGACTGTGTTATTTTAGTATCAGGTTTTCCCCCTTTGAAGAGAGCTTGTTCCCATTTGTCTTGGGAGAGAATGGTGAGTAGCCTCTCTGTGACCTTTCAAACTGTTTTCATCTTCTCTCAGCATTCTTCTCCTCCTCCTCTTCCTTATCATTATCTTTTCAACTCTTTCTTTCTCCACCCATCCCTCCATTTGTTCAACTCAGCTTGTGCATTGTAAGCTTGTCCACTTATAATAATAGCATCTTGTCACCTTCCTTAATCTCACTTCCCTCTCTTAAACATGTCTTTTCATGCCCTTCTTTTGTTACAACCATATCACTCACTTCTTTAACAATCTCTCCATTCACTTTTAGCTTGTAATGCTACCGCATGTCCACCTTCCTATTGTCTGTCGATCCTTCTTCTGCGGTACAGTATGTCAAGCAATATAAGACGGTTGCAACACTACATCCAAAGAGTCTCTGATATGACCATGAAATGTAACTGATGTCTTCTTCTATGACTCCTGTTTGAAAAAGAATAGAGTGAAGCGACTGCTGTGTGGCCAGCAAAGGAAAGAGGGACTACTGTACCTCGTCAGTAGTGAAACCTGAGTTCCTCAGTTTATGGTCCGTTACCATGGCACCGCAGTGACTGTACATCTGGCTAGGGTGCTAACAGGGAACAGGCTCATACACACTCACTGTCTGTGTGTGTTTGCAAGTGTGTGTGTCTGTGTGTGTGCGTCAGAGTGTGTGGGCGTGCACGAGTGTGCGTTTTTATGCGGGGTAAGGCAAGAAGGGTGCCATGTTAGCATAATGGAAAGGACGAAATGCATCCCACAAATTGCCGTGAAGTCAGCAAAATAAAATCGGCTCTTGGCAAGAAGGTTGTCTGGTGCAGGAGAGAGGATTGTAGAGGAGAGGAGGCACACCGACAAAATAACACAGTGGTGTAAAAGCTTAATGACAAGGGGAGCAACTTGTTTTCTCAGGTGGTGAGGTGGCATAGTGGTTAGAGAAACCAATTGACTAGTGACTGACAGGTTCAATGTTTGATTCTAACAACAGCTAGGGAGAGGTGCAATCACTTGCTATTAGTCATGAAGTACTCTGACTCCCTCCTACACTTTTAATCCGTGTTGGGGATGGAGCATATTCTTGAAATATGTATTAAGGCACATTAAGCAGCCTGCTGTGGAGGGATCAGTACAGTCTGTTGGCAGAAGGAACCCTCCTAAAAGCTATTTAGCTTCTCACATAGGATCAGTGGTGTTATAGACATCTAATAAAGAAAAAAACACTGCTCTATGCTTGCTTCCTAGTGAAACAAAATTAAACAACCACAGGAGGAAGGGAAATGGATATGTGACGTGCATGAATCACCAAGACACAGTCCATGCCGTGGGCTCTGAGAGGCTGTAGTGGGATCATGCTTAGGTTACTGTGCTAACCAGCTCGCTGTAGAATCACAATGCTAACCTGTTCAATCAACCAAGTGTAAATAAAACTAACATTTGATAATTGGCATTAAGCACAAGGTACAGCTAAATGTTGATGGAAGTTAGTTTAGCAGTTATTTGATCACCATTGAAGCATTGGACAAATTGATATGTTGGCACATACAATAGCTGTTGAGCCTTTTCACTAAAACCACTCAGAGAAAAATCTAATTTTAGCTCCAGAGCAAGACATCAGTGGATCACCTACCAAGAAGTAGCCTCCATCTGCTGAAGACTATTGTACAAAATTGACTGGATGTGTCTGATGATCATGAAGATATTTTCCGCCACAATGCTATGGCTCTTTCTTTACATTGGCATGTATGACCACTGAGGTGGAGTTGTGGTCTCTGCTGATTTCTGTATGTGTGCAGAGAAGACAAACATGGCCTTTGATGCCTGCATTGGGACGTACAGCATGGTTTGAGCAACATTTATTTCCCTATTGATTGTATAACATTTATTGCCAAAACATTCATACATTCACATGAGAACATGGCCAAAAGGTTAATGAGAGAAACGAATGTAAGAAGACTCCCAACACAACTTTCTCTTGGACGATCTGACATTATAGTGCTTTCATCCTGTGAGAGCATCTACTGTGAAACACACAGTTAGTTTACACACATGTACTCCGAAATGTAACAACGCACACCAATCTTGTGGATAAACGCTTGTGTTCTTCTGTTCATACGCCACTCAATCTTGTACCACTTGTGTATTGATTCCTTGCTTTGCTGGCAAGTAACAATCTGCCAGACTTTGAAACTGCCTGACTCAGATTCTTGATTGAAACTCTTGTGTTTTGTGAATTTCACTGCCACACAGTCTTGCTTTTAGTCATGAGAACAAAACTGTTGATGCACTGTTAATGGAGGATTGGTCACAGAAACACAGAGTTAGCTGTCTGCTAGTGGGTCTTTACAACTCCTGATTTGTAACAGGTCAGGGTTATTTTATCGTCATGATCTAGGATGCAACAATGTATTTACACAGGTATGCTCACACGCTCATCTTTACCTGGCTGCAAGTATTATTTCCCTTGGTCTGGAATACAGAAACGCAACTCTTGTTTATTCTTAGCATTTCAAGTATTACCAAGATGCCCTCTATTCAACTAGGGTGAAACAACTACTGCTCAGTTTTACACATTTCTTTACGCAGAATTCCAGCTGAAACTGCAACAGAAACAGGTGCAACAAGCTGCATTATGCAGGAGTTGGAAAGCTGCAAAAGGGCCTGATTTGCCATCAAGCTGTAATTGGTGCAAAGACACAACTAATGATCGTTAAGTGGGGAATGATAGCCCCAAGCTAACTTTTCTCACTCCATAAGGATATAATACATAATTCATAGCCAACAGCTGAACAAATGAGGACAAAGACAGGGAAAGAGAGAGAGAGCAAGGAAAGAGAGAAAAGGGACCAAAAGGGAGACAGCCAAGGAGTCTGAGAAATATACATAAACAGTTTATAGTGTTTATGTGTGCTTGGTGAATGATGGATGCAAGTGTCATGAGGATTCACAAGTGTGTGCATATACGTACATACAGTATATGTGAAATTGGATGCTTAAGTTTTGCATGCACACACATGTGCACTATGTGTGTGTGTGTGTTGTTTGGCATGCTGCTTGCTGTGTGAAACTGTGACTGAGGTGACAGTGAGCCCGTGAGAATTGTTAGCATCCACCCGGCACACACAAAACTCACACACATAGACACAAACATGAACGCACGCACACATGAACAGCAGCTGTTGCTAATTATTAATTCATGCTCAAATTCCTGTGAAAACTCAATGTGGCAATGAACATTGGGGACAGGAAAAGGGGAGGAGAGAGAGACAGACTGATAGAAAGAGAGGAAGACAGAAAATGATGGAGACAGACACAAAATGGGAGGGTGGGAAAGATAAAGTGTGTGTGTGTACCCGGGTTATTCCTTTAAAACTCCATGCTCTCATTAGCCTTTTCGATATGAATTTTATTTCCTCTGGAAACAAAGGTAAAACACTGTTCATTTTGTCAGCATAAAGGAGAGAGGGGTGTTATGTCCTCCTGGGATTGTAACAACACTGCAAAAGTGCAACAAGCATGCAAAACTGTGTCCAGGAGAAAGGGGCTACATCTGTCTAACTGCAATCATAATGACTCTTAAGATGCTCCTATGGTTAAACATGTGGATCTAAACTGTCGCCTGAAAAATTTTATGAGCCCCAAAGTAATACAGCTGTGCTTAAATCATACACACAGATGGTATTTTAGCATGCTATTAAAACTTAGTTCTTACTCATGTAATGTACACATTAGTACTTGTTATTTACTTGAGTATTTTCATTGTATGCAATGTATTATACTTCCATTCCACTTTGTTTAAAAGGCGGATACTTTTTACTCCACTACGTTTGTCCGGGCAAAAATAGTTAGCTACATATACATGTTTCACACCCTTCCTTTAAGTGAAAAGCATGACGCCACATCTCTAAAATTGATATTGAATTAAAATGTTTCTGATAAACTGAAGAATTAGTTAGTTTGTTCCTTTTTAGCCTTATGGCAGATTTTATCAAAGCTCAAAAGCTGTTTCACTTGGATAGATAGACAGACATACAGACAGATAGATGGATGGATGGATATATGGATAGACAGACATACAGACAGACAAATAGATATATAGAAAGATAGATACAGACAGACAGACATACAGATGGATAGATAGATAGATAGATAGATAGATAGATAGATAGATAGATAGATAGATAGATAGATAGATAGATAGATAGATAGATAGATAGATAGATAGATAGATAGATAGATAGATAGATAGATGCTGATACGCATTTAATAATTTGAAACTTAAAAGGTTTGTATGTATACAGTTCCAACACAGTTCTGGTTCATTAGCACCCAGCATTAGGCAAGTTTAAAATTTAACAAAAAGGTATCCAGACTAGAATGGTGCTTCACGGATCATCAACAACACCCATGGCCACAGCTAAAACAATATCTGTACTCTATCTAGAATCTAATGTGGAGTCACAGACACTAAAAGCCCATCAACCCCAAGAGCTATTAGAATGGGTTGTTTTATATATCGTGAGACCCCTGTAGAGGTCTGACTTCTCATTTATATTCTTAACACGTCCCACTCGCCTTTGGCAACTTCCCAACCTTTTTCTCAGACTGCAGTGGTTTTCACGAAACTAAAATATATAAATGCATAAGACATCATTCTCTCCAGGGTCAATTCAACCCCTTTAAAATTTTCACTGGATAAAATGACAACTTCACAGTCATTGGGCCAGACAGATGTTTACCGGATACTGAGAGGTTTGGAGGCACAAGCTTTTTACTAAGGAGTGATATCATGTAATGGACCCCATGGCATCATTATATAGACTAATACTGGTACAATGAAGACTTTTTAACTTATTCTAAAATATGTTCATTTAAATTGAAGAAATGTACAATTATATAAAAAAAAAAAAAGCAGCAGCCACAAGCAAAATGAAATGTTCTCCATTGACTACATGCTCTTTGTGCTGAAGCATTGCATTGAATCATAACAGCCCTTTCCTGACATTTCCAGCAGTCAATAATTACATGTGCCTTGGATTTTGCCCAAAGTGCAACGCTTCTTACGAAAACAGGGAACCGCTGGCTGATTAGCTTCACAAAGCATCGAGGCTATTTTTGCCTGATTCGAAAACAGAACAATACTAATACAAATGTACGGTGACATTTGAAAATGCTACAGTCAAAGTTATTTTGGTCCAATGACTTTCCACTTTCACATCTACGCAGAGATTTGTTAAATGTATATGACTTTGGGCCAAAAACATATTGATTGTTAACTGGAAGAAATTAAATAAGGACATTTCGTAGGTGCCTGTTTGTGTGTATGAAAAATGTTCAACCAGTTAACATGAGTAACATCTAGTACAAACATAATAAGATATTCAGACACATATGTTGCTTGCACATCTTCCATTTAGCTTAATTCTAGCTGCTTGTTTTTTCCTGCCCCTATGTGTTACGTAGGGGAGAGTGGGGTAAACTGAGACACTTTTTACATTTGCTTCCCTCTAAGCGAGCTAAAATGATTTATCAGTAAACTGTACACATTTCCCATTAATTCAGGATGTTTCCTGGCAATGGAAATTATCAGAATTTATTCAGGACAAAGGGCAGTGAAAATATGATTGTTTTAAAAAAAGTTGTCTTGTGTCTCACTTTACCACAGGTTAGGGGTAAACTGAGACAGACCATAGGGCTAAACTCCACTAACTTTGTGCGCACTATTGAATCAGCGCTCCTACTCAATTGCACACCATAAGCTGCAAATTTTTTTGTGATTAATATGTTTATCTTGACTTGAGCAAACACTGCATTAGTATTATCTACTAAAAAATTTCCAACAAAGTAATCGGCTACCCGGCTCAGCCGGCACTGCAAGTCCACGCTGTTTACAAACTTGCGTACACGAGCTGAGAGCTGGCGTGGGATTTGATCGTACCCTACGCTCACGTCCAAATTGATAAATGCAGAAGTTTGTGTAGAAATGTGCGTACAGCCACTTTTCTGGTCTACGCACGGTTGTTAAATGAGGCCCAATGTGTGCAGACTTCACATATTCTTGTTTGCTGACTTCTGCTTGCATACATGACTATTACTAGGTTGCAAATGAAGAACCTGTGCAAAATTATTGTTGGACCTGCAACAGCCACATTATACGATTTATGTCATCTGCGTAACCCCTTTTTGGGCAATTTTTTTGTGCAATTTCGACTATTCCCCCCATTAATTTCACCAAGACATTACTTAGAACCTTGTATGGAGACTCGGTTAGCCATAATCTGGAGTCCTCTTTGCTCCGGCTCTGCACTTTTGTTTGATTTGTGATTTGGTTTATGAACCTGCAGAGGCTTTAATGGAAGAGACACACACTCTCTGATCCCCATTATCTACCTTCTGCCGTCGCACAGAGAGGCAGATAAGAGGAGGGGGAGGAGAAAAAAAGGGCTAAAAATGAGAACCAAGTCATAGCCCCTCATTATCAATGTGTGTTTGTGTGTGTGTGTGTGTGTGTGTGTGTGTGTGAGTAGGGAGCAGGGGGGGGGCAATGTAGAGGATGTGTGTTTATAAATCGAAAAGGAGACAGCAAATAGGGTGGTATGCTACTAATGATAGACCGAGGTATAGGGAAAGAACAGAGAAGAAAGGACTGATTTACCCACAAAATGAAAGTGAGGGTCACCTATGGAGCGCCAGATAATAGGGAGAACATGGCCAGGCCTCTGATGTGCATGTGCGAGAGGGGGGGTGGGGGGGGGGGGAGAGAGAGAGAATAGAAGGAGCCAGGAGCCCCGGTCAGCCTTCATAAGCCATTGATTTACACAATCCCAGTCACTGCCTAATATTTCATCTGTGCTACATTTGCGATCTCCCCATCCGCCGAGGCTATGAGCCATTACCAATGGACCAAGATCACAGCATGGTGGCCCTCCTCGGAGTAATGAGATAGAGTGAGAGGTGGAGAGTGAGAGAGAGGCCGGGCATGGCAGAAAGGAGGTGGAGGAGAAGGAAAGAATAAAAGGGGGAGATAATGGAAGACAAGAGGAGGACAGGGATGAGGGCGGATGGAGGCTTCTCAATAGGCCATTATTATGGAGCATGAAAAGGAGAAAATCAGAGATGGGCAGAGAGAGAGAGAGAGTGATTGAGATGAGGAGGTTGAGTACAGGTATCGGAAGACAGAGAGAGAGATGGAGAGAGAGATATGGAGGGTGAGATTGCTTTTCTCTAATTATGTCTCTTTTCACTGTCACAAAGACAGATATAAAGCTAATTCCACCTGCCCTTCCCTTCATCCCTTTTATTTATTTCTCCTAAAAGCCTGTACTCGTTCTCATCCCCCTTTCAAACGCAGCCCGTTCCAGGCTGTTTTTCATTGAGGCAAAATGAACAGATGGCAATATCAGCTCGTACAAAAGAGAGATTTTGGGGCTGCTGTCACCGTGACAACCGCCCTCCTCGACCACCAGTGTTACTTTGCCCCTGCCTCTGTCTCCTCTCTTTGCTGGTCTGTTCTGCTCAACTAGCATCAACCTCGGTGTCTCTTTGATACATGTTAGTTTGTTTTATCACATAAGCATAATCAGTGCTAGCTATTGAAGACTAACATACTGGATCCAAGCAGCCATCTTGAAAAATATCTTGAAATCCAACAGAGCACAGTATTGCTAAATGGGAAAGAATAATAGAAATGGAAAATAATATTCATAAGTATTTTTTACCTACTGTATAATTGATGGTAAATAAATAAAAAAATATTGTTTTTGTTTATTTGTATGACGTTTACATCTACATAGTAACATGGAGTACGTACGCCATCTTTGTCCATTAGCAGATAACAGACAAACTTAGCTTCTGTACATTTTCCAAACAGGGGTTAGCAAAGGAGTGATGCCATCTAGAATATCACCACTAGATGACCCCTAAGATACACGGCACCTATAATAGATAGTATAAAGCAAACAAAAGGGCAACATAAAGATTTAAGTTAAGTTAGGTTAAGTTGCTTTGTTAGTCAATGGTTACATTGAAATTTGTCTTTCCGCATATCCCCTCTCAAGTTACCACACTTCGGAGCGGGTCAGAGCGCAGATATCACAAATGCAAATCTGCAATGGCAGAATCATTTCATTTACACGCTTTTCTAAAAAGTAGGAAAGATAATCTTACCACCATACATCAGTAGACCTGTAATTAGTGCCTTTCATATTAAAAAGCATACGCATTATATTGTAACTTTTCGCTACGGATAAGAAGTGCTAATTATTCCATTCTGATTATGTTTGATTAAGTCTTTCTCTCCACACTCTCAGAAATCATACACATCTCATTGAAGGGGTAATTTCCTACTTCAAAAGCTAATTAAGCCAATCAGTGCACAAAGGACTGGCTGTGGCCATGACCCAAAAAGGCTTACATAGTTTAATTTTCATTCTCTCTCTTCTTTTTTGCAAGGTGATTCATGGTAACTTTCAGAATACCTACTTATCTAACTTAGATATCTATCTATCTATCTATCTATCTATCTATCTATCTATCTATCTATCTATCTATCTATCTATCTATCTATCCATCCGTCTGCCTATCCTTCATCCATCCCATCCATCTATCCATCCATCCATCCATCCCTCCCTGCAGAGAGGTACGTGTATGCATTTGAGGGGAGGGTGGCCATCGCTTGCAGCAAAGAATTGGAGCAGAATTGGAGGTGTGTGATCTTGCTGGCCCACCGACAATGTGCTCTTTTCACAGCGGTCCGGTGCACTGTGGAGAGCCATATAAATGAACTGCAAAGTCCTAGCCAGGGAAAGCCCCACTGAACGTGGCCAGAATGAGTGGCAGGACACTCTGAACACGACTCCGTCTCGCCGTCGCCGCAGGAACAGTGGAACCTGAACGGAGGGCTCTGATAGGCCCAGTGGGGAGGAGATTGCCTTGTCCCTGATTGGATGATTAGGGGCTGCGGGGGCTCAAATCAGCCGTTTTCAGGAAGAAGAGTGGCTTGGTTAAGTGGATTGGCACTGTGTGTGCTCTGTGTGTGCTCATTGTGTGTGCGTGTGTGTGTGTGTGTGTGTGTGTGTGTGCCCTGCTTGTGTCTTGTGTCTTGTATCTTGTGTCTAGTTTTGTGTTCAAATGTGTGTGTGTGTGTGTGTGTGTGTGTGTGTGTGTGTGTGTGTGTGTGTGTGTGTGTGTGTGTGTGTGTGTGTGTGTGTGTGTGTGTGTGTGTGTGTGTGTGTGTGTTCAGAAACAGGTGAGTCCAGTTCAATAAAAGAAGCATGTTTGTGAGGGAAAAGAGTAGTGAGAGAGGACAGAAAAAAAACTAAACAAAGGAATGAGTGGGGAAGAAAGCAGAGCTTTCAGTAGGCTGGAAACATACAACATATAAAAATATAAAAAGGTAGCGAGGAGGAGAAATGTAGGAAGTTGTGTGTTGTGTGTGTCAGTGTGTGTGTGTCTTTGTGAGGATGCATGTAATGATAGAGGGAAATGGGAAATAAGAATACAAATGTGAAAAAGGTATAACAAATTAATGAATTAAAGAACACAGACATTTAATAAAAAGATGATATAAGACAAGTAAGGGAAGATTAGTATACAGTGTTCAAACAAAGAACAGTTATTTTAGTCAGCGAGGTACCCATGACAACAAAGGGACTGATGGGTGTGTGTGTGTGTGTGTGTGTGTGTGTGTGTGTGTGTGTGTGTGTGTGTGTGTGTGTGTGTGTGTGTCTTTGTGGGCTGGCTCATCTTTTTTTACACTCTTGCACTGCAACATCTGGCATTACAGACTGGCAGGATGTGAAATAAGTTTTATAGAACATATATTGTTGTGAAAGTGTACAGGCTAGTGTTTGTGCACTCAGCAGGTTTTAGAACTGGGGGGTATTTCAAGAAGTGGGTTTTAAGGCAACTCAGAGTTTGTTCGCTCTGAGTTAGTGGAAACTCTGGGTTTTCCGTTTCAGGAAGCAGGTTCAGCGCAACTCAGAGTCATTTACCGCGGCAACATACGCCGTGACTCTAACCTGCTGGATAGGTGGTTAGACCTTTTTTTTTTTATCAGCGATCCATTGACGATGGCTTTTACACACACGCTCAACCCAGAGTGAACACGCTCAGAGTTGACTGACCCATTGCTGATCCACTGTTCTGAAACCGATAAACCAGAGTTGCTCATCTCAGAGTTGGCCAACTCAGAGCGCAGGAGAGTTTGTTAACCCTATACAGCTGTCAATCCTGTCTGAGCTATAACAATATATACACAAAAAAAGCTCTGAAAAACATCTCTGTGGATCCTACAATCCATACAAACACTAGCGTGTGATGCCTTAGATGTCTGCAGACCCTTACAATGGTGGTTTTAATGATAAAGAATAGTTTATTGTATCCTTATGCTTTAGATTAATCCCACATTATTCCATTCTGAGTGTCTTTGATTAAGTCATTCTATTTACACAATCTCATTGAAGGAGTCATTTCCTACTTAAAATGCCAATTAAGGCAATCAAGGCACAAAGGACTGGCTCTTGCCATGACCCAGCATGAATTACTTTTAATTATCTAAAATTGCTAACAAACTTGGAAATCTTTGTGAGGTGCTTCAAATTGAGGTGGCCTAATAATGTGTTTAATGAAATCCAGCATGTTTTTTTTGTTTCTAAACCATAAAACTTTGATTAAATGGCCTTATGTGAAGGAAGAGTAGTGGTGATTAGTGCATGCTCAGTTATACAGTTTGTTTGCCATTCTGGCCCTCCATTCCCAGCTTACCCTTGGTTTAGAACCGTCTCTGGAGATTCTAAATGTCGGTACTAATCATTTCTGGACATCTAGATCCTGTGTCCACCTCTAACTGCAAAGGGCGAGAGCATGTTTAGAATGAGTCAGCATTTAGCAAAGTTTTGGAGTCAAATTGCATGATGCCTCATTCTTGTGACCTCTGTATAACCATCTTCTAAATAAGCCTCTCACAATTTACAATACAAATCCTTTTGCATTCTGCAAGATGTTAATAATACGGACCAAAGTTGTTGTAATGTGTTAAAGCTATAGTGTAACAATTAGAAGTTACACACTATAGCTTTGATTTTGGTTTGGGTGGACATTGTTTGTGTGAATGGTAGAGAGTGTGTATCGCTTTGCTCGAAGGATCCCTCTCTATTGTGTTCATTCTTGCATGTGTTTGTGAGGTTTATTTATCTGTGTCAGCCTACTACACGTTTACATTCTCTGTACTTTCCCTGTGTGTGCGAGGGTGTTCATGTGTGCCATGTGTGGGTACTGAATGTGCCAGAGTGTGTAGTAATCAGCTATGTGTACTACTAGCTGTTGTACAGTTTCTCTTTCGCGGTAAACATCCGTTCAGTCTTCTCTCCGGAGGGACAGTGGACCCTCTCAGCACCTACTGCTGTGATTCCACCAGCTAATGAGCCTGTCTGTCTGACTGACACACACACACACACACACACTGGAGAACGGTCTCACAGGCACGCACACACACACACACACACACACACACACAAACAAACAAATGAGCGTATACACGCATAAAACACCTCAGAAACATGTTGCACACACATTTCAGAGTAATAGTAGGAATGTTTAGTCCCCTAAAGGTTTCAGTGAAACATGCTTTAAGGGAGGCAAGAAAAACACATGTATCCGTCAGTACAGTGTATGTGTTCCCCATCATCAGTGCCATCAAGCTTACACTCCTGTGCACCATGTGTCTCATTAATCACATGTTCAACAAACCGGTCAACTTACTCCAGGGAAGAATGTGTCATTTAATCTGTTCAGCTGTGACAAGTACAGGAAGAAAAACAACTGTTGCCCCCATTGGTTTAGATTTCACCCTTAAATTGTTGGAGACAACACAATAATTGTTATTTGTGCAGCTTGATTGTGACGCCTTTGAATAACTGTACAGTATGGCAGGGGTACTCTTTGCTTGCAGCATTTTGGTATGTAATTTAGAAAGGTATGCACTTACTGTTTTGAGGCCACTATAAACCATGTCATCACAGCAAATATGGGCATCATAACTGCACCCACTAAAAGTCATATTAAGGTTCAAACAAGCCAGTGTCTGTTTATGCTGCCTCCCAGACAACTCCATATGGAAGTTCTCGGGGCATGTCCAACTGGGAGTAGAACCAAGGGCAGACCCTAAACACACTAGAGGGATTTCATGTCCCATTTGGCTTCATCCTCTCAGGATGCCCAAAAGAAAGGGAGCCGGAAGATGTGGATGAAGAGATGGATGTCAAAGCAATACTGTGGCTAGTCTGCTGTAACTGAGCCCTGGCCCTGGAGCAGAAGCATCAGAAGATAGACTGATATACAAAGTTCATTTATGTACGTACATAACTCCGCTACACTACATAAGGCTGACCTCAGATGTCGTGTGCAATGCAGATTGGAACCTTTTTACTGCCACTTTTGTAAATTCAAGGTGAGTGTTTGTTTCTCAAAATATAGATTTTGGGTTAAATACCAGCTCAAGGTCGGAGAGGGATGCTTCTTTCAAATCCCCGGTTGGACACCTAAAAGCAAAAAGACAAAGCAAAAGTAAACAGATGCAGGCATATTTATAGGAACACATTCTACTGCAAAACACCTTAGATCAGCCTGCTAAAGTCACATGGCACATATTGAATGAAGCTAAGAGCAGTGGTCCTGTGTAATCAGAATGGCAAAATGCTGCAGTGCTGTTCATACTAAAAATAAATGCACTCAGGCTATTGTAAAGCTCTTCTGTATGTCTGTATGTCATGAAATCGACATCTGTACTGAAAGACAGGGGCATTACGAAAGGCCTTTGTTCTGTCAAGTTCACTGTGGAAAATGTCCAGGATAGTGGGAATTGGAAAATGTAAGATTTAGTAAGGTTAGATTTACTCAATTTAGAACCTAAACTTCTGAGTCTATGTCCAAAAAAGATGGTAAATACATTGTGTGCGATGTGGTGTTGCTTTCATTGGGAAATGCTGGGCCCTCTCAGTCAAGCCATACTGTCCGAACAAAAAAACAAAAAAAAATGTTTTCATTGACTACCAGAATACTGACTGGGATCCCAGGTATGTTCCTTTAAATATGCCCATAAAGCTGTTGAAGTAACTCTAATATGTGCAACTCAACCAATCACAGGACAATGTTGGCCAGTTGCAGTGTGGAAAGCTGCGCTAAACTTTGCCTGGTCAGACTACACATCCTTCTTTTTAAGTTTTAAACTCACCCATTTCAGTCTCACTCATTATTCCTGTGTCTGGGAAACACAAGTTTGAATGTCATAAATTGGCTATTATTTCCATCTCAACATCTCAAGTGGTTTACACTGTAGAGTAAGGCCACTACATTTCCATTAGGTCATTGTTTGTGGTCGTACAGGAAGAAACGCGTAATATCAGATGAGGTCTATTTTCTACCATTGCAATGGATGAAACATGAGTTAACTGAGTGAATCAAGCAAACGTTTGCTTGTTGTCAAGGCAGTCTATTACTTCCACAATCCATTACAGTTGTGGAATGTACAGTGCAGGTGGTATTATCTCCAACTATGGCCACTTGCCAATCTACATGTCACATCGCAATATTATTAATATACAATTGAACACACATGCACACAAGACTGGACAAACCAAAGTGGTCTACTGTCTCCTGGCCCCAGAATCCAAGGGGCCCCAGGTTATCTGTTTGGCAATTCATTTGGGGTGATTTTATGGGTATGTGGGTAACACTTTACAATAAGGGTACATTAACAAACTGTTAGTAAATGCTAAGTTAATGCTTAATTAGCATAAACATAGCTTTACCTAACCGCTATTAACTGCTTATTTAATGCTTAATTAGAATTGACTAAGCATGTACTAACATTTATGCTTAGTTCATTTTTAACTAAGAATAGTTCATACTGAACTAACCATTTACTAACCGTTATAACTAAAGATTAACAGTTAGTTCATGTTTAATAAGCATGAACTAACCATTAATAGCAGTACGTAAGCAATAACTATCAGTTCATTATTGTACCCTTGTTGTAAAGTGTTTGGTAGACCCACAAGTGGCGCGCAATTTCAACTGAAATGGTAAGGGCACTGCTCAAAGGGGGCTTTGAAGTTGAAGTTGATTGTGATTCTTAATGGCTTTTGGATCATACAAATGTAGCACAAACTCCATGCTTTAATCTCAGCTGCCGGAGTTCAAACTGTTGCCTTCATTAGCCACAGTTTAATGCTGATGCATTCATTTAGAGCACCTGCGTCAGAAGTCTCTAATTATTCTGATAGGTATTTAGAAATTAATGGACTCCTGCCAGCTTATCAGAATCAGGCATTCTCACTGGTCTTTGTGTAAAGGAAAATAAGTGCTTTTCCAACAATAACTGTGGACACACACTGAATAACATATTCAAATGTCTCAAAGACATCACCGCTGTCCAATCAATCTTCATTATAATCCATTATAATCCTTCTATCACACAACACACATACTGTATAGGCTATATACACATCCCAAAAGGAAAAGCACAGTATTGCAATGTTAGATAGTGAAATATAGCAAACAGTGCCACAGAATGCCCACCTCCCCTGAGCTGTCCACACTGACAAGTTACACAGGGCCGCATGTTACACACTCACACTGGAACTGACAGATACCCTAAATCCTTCTGCTTAGATGTTCATCATTTCATCAGATCATTGCGATATTCCCTCATACTTCACACTATTCTTTAGCCTGGAAATCCAGACCTGCTGCTGGCCAATTTAAATTTGCTTAGCGTGTTGGTCTGGGCACGTTCCATTGAAGCTCATTACATATGTCAGAAAATTATGAGCTACGTTTCAATTGGTTCTATCTGATATGGGCGGACATAACCAGATGACGACAGTGCTGTGCATGTGCTGTCGAAGCCGTGGTAATAAACAACTGAGATGGCTGCGGATATGTTAGAGTTTGAGACAGCTTTGGCCTCGACCCTTAACGATTTGGAAGACGGCACTCAAATCTTTCATTAGCAAGAAAGAAGAATGTTCTGTTTTGCCGACCGACCACAGCAAAAGTTTAATTTACCAGTTAACCCCGCTGTTCGCTAAACGAACGGGGCTTAATATGTCACCTTGTTCATTGCTCTGATTGGTTGGAGTGCTATCCAATTGCGTGCAGCGGTATTTGAAATGCACGCGTAGGTGCCGCCCCTTGAGTTGGGAAGGTTTATTGATCCTCTATCGTTCTAGATATGGGTCTGGATTTCCAGGCTAACTATTCTTTGCATCTAGCAGGAGAATGTGTGGAGAGACGGAATACTGTGTACATTTGATCAGTAGTCATGGTTCAGTTCACTGTAGCTTCTGGTGTCGGGGCTTACTAAAGTCAGTTTAAAAGTATGCTATTTTAGTATAAAATGTTCACACAAAATTCAATGGCTGCTGATCTATGCACATTTTCAAGTAGAACTATTTATGTTTGAATTATTTTTTGTCAAAATACGTTTTAGTTCTGTGCATCATATGTATCTCCCTACAGTATTTATGTATACATATGTGTAATATACATGTGCATCGGAACAAAAAAAATATTGGATCATTGCTCTGTTAACTGGTAAAATACCTTTAGGACATCTTGGACTAAAATCATCTATAGGCTATTTTAGAGTATTCAAAGGATGAGCCAGTTGAGATGATATCCTAACAGCTAACCAGCATTATTATTGCCTTTAATGCATTTCTGTATTCATTTCACATTGTAGAAGGGGGCCGGTGAGATTTTACACCAGGCTGTTGTACTAACCTAAACGAGGAAGTGTTGGATTGTTCAGTCTCACTTGCTCAGGTATCGATGCTGCATTAATGGTGTCCATGATCGAGCACATTAGATGCCGCTTGCAAAAAACAAAGTAGAGAGTAGGCTAACGATGAAAGGATATAAGCATGGATTGAGAGAGAGGAAAAGAAGGAGGGAAAGAAACATCAGGGGAAGTTGAGAAGCAGCGCTGCAGTTTGAGGCATACAATTCAAGAGTGCCATCTAGTGTTGACAGAGGGAGGCACTGGATAAATTCAGTCTTTGCCTTTAGGACTTGGGTTCATTAAACATACTCAAGCATTATACTGAGCCCACAGAAAAAAAGAGAGAAAAAATATAACCCCATTTTTTTTTGCCCCTGAATAATAGTGTAAGAGACATTGATGGAAATGTACTCTGTAATATAAAGTAATTCTGAATTTTTTCCATTGCCGTTTTTTTCCTTCTTCCTACAGTGTTATTCCATTAGCTGAAATGTGCTCTGAAAGAACCTCCTCTCTCTACATCCATCACTGATCATTATGGCATCTTAGCGTAATTGCCCTCCCCCTGTTGTGTGTGCACGCTCGCCGGTCCTGAATGCCAGCAGTAGTGTGTGTGTGTGTGTGTGTGTGTGTGTGTGTGTGTGTGTGTGTGTGTGTGTGTGTGTGTGTGTGTGTGTGTGTGTGTGTGTGTGTGTGTGTGTGTGAGTGTGTGTGAGAGTGAGAGAGAGATATGCATAACCAGCTCATTCCACCGCCAATCAAATTACCTGACCCAGGCGCAATACATCACTGCCAAACTGTTTATTAAACAAAAAGCCATGATTAAATTATTAATGACAGAGATTAATTAAGACCCTATGCACCACACAGCACACGCATACACACACAGAGCCTCGAACACTGTCACAAAACACGCACAATCTGACATGCACCTACAAAGGCAGGCACTAAGGCATGCACACACTCAAATAAATCCATACGACCCCCCCCCCACACACACACACACACACACAGGCTAAGGCAGGAATCTCATACACAAACACGTAGACAAAAAAAATGCCATTACTCTTTTACACGCTCCTCAAGCACACACATGAGAACAACACACACACAATAAGTCACAATGTCCGCAGCTGCTCCAGGAGGGAATCGTTTGACGTATAACTTGTGTAAGCCTATCAGATACAGAGGAGGTGGAGTGAGTGTGCCCCGCGGTGTGTTCGGTAAACAGCATCAAGTCAAGACCAAAAGCACAACAAACAACATTAACAAGCTCGTTGTCAGCAAACTTTGCTTGACGTTACCGTGAGGGTTTGTTTTATCGTGGCGCTTATGCCGCTGTAATGGTCTGTTCAGGGTAGCATCTGTTGCAGTTTGGGGCCCAGCATTATTGTGTGTTATGTGTGCGTGTGTGCGTGTTTGAGAGGGCAGTTTCATGAATATGAGTTCTCATGGATTACTAATGTGTTTGTTTGTGTTCATGCTTTCATTGAACTAAATGATAACTCCAGCATTGCTATCAAGCTTACATATTATCAAATCAAATCAGTTGTATTTGTACAGCCCAATATCACAAATAGACATTTGCCTCAGTGGTCTTTACATTCCATACAATATGATACAATATGACACTCTGCCCTTACACCCTTAGCTCGGCTGAGAAAAAAACTCCCAGTAAAAAACCCTTTACCGGGATTAAAATGAATAGGCTGCATTGGTTGGTAACAAAGGAGGGTATCTGCAGAGCAGATGCACAATGCAGGATTTGTGGCACAGCTACCACAGTCTTACTCTACACCACACTGATTTTATGAGTGTGGTGTAGAGTAAGAGAGATCTACGGCTTGAGATTGGTCCCAGGGCAGAACAGAAGACACTGGCTATAAAAAATACACAAGCTATAAAATAATGTGTGTGTGTGTGTGTGTGTGTGTGTGTGTGTGTGTGTGTGTGTGTGTGTGTGTGTGTGTGTGTGTGTGTGTGTGTGTGTGTGTGTGTGTGTGTGTGTGTGTGTGTGTGTGTGTGTGTGTGTGTGTGTGTGTGTGTGTGTGTGTGTGTGTGTGTGTGTGTGTGTGTTTGTGAGACAGAGGGAACATTTGCATCATGCATTAGGTGTGTGTATGTACATGAAAAAAACAAGCCTAAGGAGGCCAAAACAATCAACCGGTATCAGCACTTTATGGTGGTGAATAGTATATCACTGTGACAACAAAGGCAGTAAAGAGTTGTATAATGCTGTAAAATATGGTGTGATTCGGCAGTGGATGATCGTTAGCGCAGCTGGTTAATTGCCTGACCATTCCTCTCCTGACACACACACACACACGCACACGCACACACACTCACAGAACCAATCCAACACCCTAAATACACGCCAATGTGTCGATGTACCTGTGGGCAGAGACTGGAGGATACACACACATAAAATAACTGTACACGTTCACAAACTATTCCCCAAAGAAGCCATAAAGTTGTATGATGGATGACAGGGGAGGTTGTTCAGTGTAATCCGTCAAGGAGACAAGGCAGCATTCAGATGCTGCTTGTTGTTCCAAGACAAATTCATCACACTGCAATTAGTTTGCATGACTTCCCACCCCTTAGAGCCTCTTTATTACCTGACTGATTCATCCCCGCATGCACCTGTACTTGTAGTATTTGTCAATGAGCTACTCTCCCGTACAAAAAAAATATCAGGCAGTTTTTCAGCAAACATAGAACATGAAAATGCCAAAGATTTATTTTGTGTCATTCCCTGCCAAGAAAATCTTTTTGATGTTTTTAATGCTTCACTTATTCATATTTTTTTACGACCAAGGTAATATAACTAATCATTTTTTATGGATCAAATTAATATGCATTATTTAGAAGGTGTCACTTTTATTGATGAAGTCACAGAAAAATTATCACCTGACTCCGCAGTTCTCTTCAGCTCTATGGAGTTTTATAGGTTCCTTTAAGTCATTTTCAGACATGCAACTTTGCAGTTTCGCGGCACTCACATTGCCTCTGTCAATTCTACTTCTAGCACTATCAGTCAGCAAATGATGGACATACATTCGTCAAGTAACCCGGAACATGAAGCCATATATCCAATTACATATCTGATATCTTTATGTCAGTATTGGGCTCTCAGCTTGTTTGACTGCCCTTAAGCAGTCAAATAAATTACTATATTACTATACGATCACTATGAAATTACTATAAAGATAAGGTTATGGCAAACCTAGTCTCGCAAAGCCAGACCAAACTACAGCAAGTAGTATGGTCTGGAAGTACGCCATTTAGAGCCGTCTATTCGGGGGGAAACTGGGCTGGCCTGTTTTTATTTCTTAGTTTAAACCAATCACACTCATCTAGGGCGGGGCTGAGCCCGGGAAGCAGCAGCGGTGTCCATGCAAAATAGTGCCGGGGGGAAATATTTTGATGGGACGTCTTCACGTCCAGAGGCTGTCAGAGAAATGGCTTAATCCCAACCGCAAACGCCACAAAAAACTATTAAAGACAAAAGGAATAAACAGTGTGTTGCTTTCACACCATCATGTCAAGACACCATACACTTTAGCCCCCTAGGAGCTCACGGGATAACTTAACGAGAATTTATAGTCACGGTGTTATCTCTGGTAACATTATCAACGGCGGCCCATTGTCCTGTAAATCACCAAAGAAAAGGAACGACGGATCTTAATCTAGCTGGTTATATGGTCCGCTGCTCAATCCAAACCCCCACGCTTCATTTTCCAGAGTTAATGAGGGTATTTCTGCCCGGGGGAAGTTGTACAATGACGTCGGACAGCTAAGCTAGGCTAAGCTAGGCTGCGTCCCGGACCACCGCCTATAATGCCCGCCGCCGCTATTATTATCCCGAAGTATCGCCACACTTTATTTCTGTCCACAGTAATGTGACTTCTTGTGTGTGTGTGTGTGTGTGTGTGTGTGTGTGTGTGTGTGTGTGTGTGTGTGAGCTCAGCACAGATGCTGCACAGACAGGTTGACTGTGAGCGAATTGTTTCCTAGTTTGAGGGGGAGCTCAATACGGGAACGCCAGCAACAGGAAGGGGATGGGTTGCGTAGGTAGCCGACGCCAGCGCTCATAGACGCTGGCGAAACCCCTTCCGCCAGACTATGGCAAATCCAACCCTCTAGGATTTGAGACAAACTCAACTCAGAATGTTCAAGTGATAAAAACAGTCATTAAAAACAGGTTCGCTTGGTAATACAAACACACATTGTCACTGCGGCAGACCGGCAGTGTCTAAATGATCATTATCGTTAAGCTTCTTTTATATTTATATTTTCTTTCCAAGTTGTAATGGCCAGTTTCCCTACACAGTGGTTACTAAATGACACTTTTTTTCTCATCTCAGAAGGTGTATATTAAAAGGGAGACAATTGCAACAGATCATAAACCAGAATAAATTGCAGATGGGGAAATGGATATAGTTATCAATAACTGCCTTCCCTTCGGTTAACCATATGGCTCAATATGTTTGACTGGCCAAACATGGTACATCGTGAATAAGTTAGTACTTCTTCAACTGCATCACCTTTCCGTTCAAACAATGTACCGTATTTTGTACCTTTAGGGTTGGTAAATCTAAATGTATGAGATTGCATACGTGCAAAATCTGTGAGAAATTATTTTTTCTGTATAAAACATACTGGTCCAGTGGTTGTAGCTCAGTTTTTGAGTGTGAAAAATAAGCCAGTATTCAAAAGTACAGTAATACGGGGCGCCCTTAGCTCAGTTGGTAGGGCGTCCCCCCCATGGGCCTCGGCCAGCAGCAGACCCGGGTTCGATTCCAGCCCGCGGTCGTTCTCTGCATGTCACTCCCCTCTCTGCCCCATTTCAACAATGTCTACTCTCTAAAATGCCAAAAAAATATCTTAAAAAAAATCTTAAAAATAAAGTACAGTAATACAGCTACTACCACTAATACTAAACACTCTAAATGCTTGGTTGCAGTGTCATCTGGTGGTTGTACTCAAGTGGGCTTCTCCATGAACTGACCACTGAATATGAACTTTCTATCGTCAAGCTTCGTTCACTTATCTTTTTATTGTTTGTTCTACATTTTTTTATACATATGTTTCCCGAGTTAAATTCATTTCAACTTAACCTTTCCCTGGCCAGTGCACTCGATGATCCTTGAGTGCTGACAGGACATCCAACATGGCTTCCTATGTTATGTGACCAAACCCCTAAGATAACACAGACAAGCACATAGGCAAACAAGGGAAAGTACTTCCATATGCCTCTGTGTGTGTGTGTGTGTGTGTGTGTGTGTGTGTGTGTGTGTGTGTGTGTGTGTGTGTGTGTGTGTGTGTGTGTGTGTGTGTGAGTGAGAGAGAGTTCTGATAAAGTCAATGCATTTGCAAACAGGAGAAGGAGGGTCAGACTCATAAAAGGCATCTGTGAGATAACTTTCTACAGCGTGCATGGTTTTCTCATATGGGAGAGAGAGGGAGGCATCTGCAGTATAAACAGCGGCAGTATCCTGTGACCCATAAATCAAACACAGTCTTGTGTTAATAGTAGCGGCTGAGTGAGAGGTGTGTGTGAAGGACCATTTAAATTAACCACTGTAAAAAAAAATCTACAATGACCCCGTCTTTCATCCATGAAATTCCTATCCTTGTCATCCAAGAACCATCCATGAGATACCAGCACATTGTTTTCTAAGGTGCGTTATGCTAACATTCTGCACATTTCATGTGGAAAAACATGTTCAAATTGTTTGAGCAGCTCTAAGGTTAAATGGTAAGTTGTCTGCCAATGGCTGATTCCAATGGCTGATACCAAGTAATACAATGGATAAAGTCCCTATACAAATATTGATACTGTTACTCAAAGTATTATCCAGCAGAAAATGAATCCTTATACTGGAATTACCATAAGAGGGAATAGAATGTCTTATGTTAATATAATATGTAAATGGAAAATACTTAACCTCCCCCTGTGTTTTCTTGTCATCAGCAAAATGAATGCTTTGTTTGACAGTGTTCAACAATGGATTCATGTTTATTCTTATAAGCACTTAATTCAAACCAAATTCATATCAAGGAAAAGAAGGGGATCACCATGAGTTGATTTGACTATATACATTTCAACCACCAACCGTTAAAAACAAATTAATTTGTCCATATTATCGTCCCGCACTTTGATGCAAAAATAAATTAAACTCACTCATATATTCAGGAAACAGTGTATTATATACATTGCAGACACAGGCAACTGGTTCATTTGGAATATTTTGGTATCGATTTAGTACCTCATTATCCTATTGCTAAGCAACAGGCAGATCTGCCAAAACGTATTTGAGTTGCTATCACGTTTGCTGCAGAGGTCAAGTGGAAGAAAACTATCTTCCATCTTTCTCCTGTCTCTCACTGTAGATATTGTGTGTGTGTGTGTGTGTGTGTGTGTGTGTGTGTGTGTGTGTGTGTGTGTGTGTGTGTGTGTGTGTAAGTGTATATGAGTGCATTTTGCCCCATGTGACTTATGTGTATGCAACAGTGTGTCAGCTTATGGCTAGCCAGCACAAATACAGGCACTCAACGATAATGAGTAATGAAGGGGCATCAATAACAGCTGTGAGTGACATATCTGACAGAACAGCTTTTAATAATGGCCACCTTCAGCTAACAGACAGACAGACAGACAGAGAAGGAAAGAAGTGATGAAGTAGTAAGGAAGATAGGGTATATGAGAGGATAGGAGAGTGTTGATAGAGACAGATGGAGAAAGATTAGGGAAGAGCAAAGGAGGGAGAGGTAAGGTAACAAATGGAGACATAGAGTAACTATAGAGTGAACATGGGATGGATCCATTTGTTCATTATCATTCCCTTTGAGTGGTTGAGTGGGGCTGGAGCCTATCAAAGTATGCTTTGGAGGAGAAATAGGGTGCACCCTGGACAGGGGCAGTATTCACAAAACATTGTGAGGCTAAGAGTAGGTCCTAACGTGCTGATTTAGGAGTAGCTCTCAAAAATAAGGGGCGTTTCACTCCTAATTTTAGGACTCCTAACTTTTTAAGATAAGTGTAATTCACAAAGCATTTTAGCGCTAAAACTAGCTCCTAAATCTATGAAAAGCTAGGAGTCCTCGAGAGGACTCCTAAGTCACAGAGTAAATCACAGACAATCATTTGATGGCATTTTGGATAGATTTAATGCTAGTGAGCTTTACAAAAGGTATCTTAATAGCTGTAAGGGTTTAATGATCTTAGTAAAGCTATACAGTATTTAGAAAGTATAGACACATTTATATTTATACACAGGTCCGCTGCTGTATAGTTGCGCGTCTTGCCTTTTTCCTTCCGCATGCACTTTACGATTTCGCCGGCTGTTGTTTCTAAATGGTGAATTTCCCGGTTCGTCGCTGTCTGGCTAGTGCTGCATAGTCTGCGAGAAATACAGTGAGAGTGCATGGCGTGCAGCTGTTCAATGAGGATATTTTTTCCGATTCAAATCATTGTAAAATTTAAAATGAATAGACCTATGTGGCTAGCCTGGCATTCCCAGACCTGCCACTAGGCGCTGGCAAATTAAATTTGCTGCGCCTGTTGGTCTGGACACTCTCCATTGAAGCTTTTTCAGAAAGTCCAGAAATCCTGACTCAAGTTTCAATTGGTTCTATCTAATATGGGCGCGCCAGAGCCCTTTGTATGGTGCTCTGGGGCGGACGTAACCGGATGACGACAGTGACGTGCATGCGACGTCGAAGCCGTGATAGTAAACATCAAAGATGGCTGCGGATATGTTGTGTGAGTTTGAGACTGCTTTGGCCTCGACCCTTTACGATTTGGAAGACGGCACTCAAATCTTTCATTAGCAAGTAAGTGTAATGTTCTGTTTTGCCAACCGACCGTGGCACAATTTTATTTTAACAGTTTAACAGCTGTTCGCTAAACGAACAGGGCTTAATACGTCACCTTGTGCATCGCTCTGATTGGTAGTGCTATCCAACTGCGTGCAGTGGCATTTGAAATGCACGAGTAGGAGCTGCCCCTTGAGTTGGAAATGACTATTGTTTGTGGCCAGACTCTCTATCGTTCAAGATATCAGGGTCTGGATTTCCAGGCTACTATGTGGCGCAATTGTAGGTTAATTGTGAACAAATGTGTGGGAAACCCTGCAGTATCTTGGTTTCATGTTAAATCAGTGTCACTTGTCCTTAATTGTATATAAAAACTCTTTACTTTAATACAGCGACACAATATGGATATCTCCCACAGTGTTTCTATCATAAATTCACTCTTAGCTCTTAGCTCCTCCTCCTCCTCCTCCTCCTCTCTCTGTCTATTTGTTATGCATGCATCACACACACATTCTCAGAGGATATACAATTCAAACTTACTTTACACTAAGGATTAGTTAGACATCGATCTGGTGAAGATTCTGTGGCATTTTGATAAAGATGTAAATATGGAAGGAAGGGAAACTGTTACAATGTGCTCGATGGGCTGGTAGAAATGACCAAAAGCAATTAAGACCTTTTGCAGTTCATCACTGAAATTGAATTGTGTGAAATACAACCCAGTCATTATTAGCTGGCTGCTGGAACCTCACCAGACAATGAAATATATATTACATAAATATTATTTTAGCAAACAATTGCGAAAAGAAGAAAATGGATAGAGCTATTTTAATTAGGCTAGAGCTTTGTATTATGTTCTCATGTGTGCCATGGTAATAAACGGTACCCATGGTCACGCAGAGAGTGTCATGTGAATGGAATGTCTATTAGTACCTTAATCAAACTCATTTTACACTAATCTGGTTGACAGAGTGACAATTCAGTGGAAAAATAATATGCAGTTGTCTCATTGTCTAGTTTCACTTTGTTAATACAAAGATGCAAATGTCTCTGCAGCAATTCATTTGGGTTGACAGCAACACAGACTGTGGTTGTACATGAATATGCATTTGAAACATTCTCTGTGAGTGTGAATGTGCGAGGGTGAAAGATGGACAGAGAGGGAAAGATAGACGGCAGGAACACAGACAGACGGACAGGAACACAGACAGATAAAAACCCAGTCGTCCGTCTTTCTTAACATGTAAAATGGTTGTATTGGGATTGGTTATAGGGATTCACCGCTAACGAGGCACATTGGGGTGATAGATGGGGCTTTAATTCTGAAAAGAAATTGAACTACAGGCCTGGGAAACATTAGTTAAGCAACATGACACTCTCACCATCCATCTGTGCCTCACCATCCGTCCTTTTCGGCTCCTCTTCCCGCCCAGTCTACCCCCTCGGTTTACCATTAGTCAGACACCATGTCCGGCCCGGGCCATCTATCAATCTAGTGTTCACACCCACTTTCCCTCCATCCGCCACTTTCAAAACTCTTTCATCCGACTATCATTCCTTCCTCGTCCTATCCATCCTGTGTTCATTCCTTCAATAGTTTATCAAAACTGTGCTAATCTTTGTTTTAGCATAAGAAATTAATTTATTTGATTTATGAGCTAATAGCCTACTGCCAAAACAAATGGCATTCCCATAAACCTCAGCCATACTTTGTGTTTAGCACTAATTAGCAAACGTTAGAAAAAAGACAAAAGCTGGGAGGTTGTATCAAAGCTTAGCTCAGTGGCTTAGTATATGTTGGATACTTACATGTAATTTAACATAGGGTTTGTATTTTTTCAACATTGCACCCCGTTTTGTCCCACTTCTCAAGAATCACTGTACACATTTGTAAGAGCGCTGTTGGAAATATTTGAGAGAGACGCTGCTTGGGGATGTAACACAAGAAATGGAGAACATCTGAATGCAAGATGCACATTGAAATCATATTAAACAAAGATATCATTTGAGTGGGAGGGTAAACTTGACTCAGTATTCCTCCCCTCATCCCTCCTTCCCCTCATCTGGCTTTCCATACCATCCTTCCTGTCCAGTGTGGGCCATTCATCACCCTGTGTCGGAGAGCGTTTCATTCTTACTGTGTGCTCACCTTCTCTCCCTTTCCCCTGCGACACCATCCATCCCTCCATCCAGGATGAACTCCTCCCACTTTTTTCATCCCTTTCTATCTTGTCCTTACATATCTCTTTCTCTCCTGACTGTCCACAGCGCCACACCCTGCCTATGTGACATGCACTCTTCCCATTGATCAATTCCCCTCCCTCAAATCAAACACCCGTGCCTTCACCTGTCCACCTTTAAATCCCACTTACACAATTTATCTTTGCAGCCTCCTCTCTACTCTTGATTGTCTCAAGAAAAACTAAAAATATGGTGTCATCATCAATCGTTTGCCCTTCTCCCTCCAATAATTATCCCTTGTTTTGTGTCTCATTCATCCGTCCTTGCTTCCCTATACCACAAACAGCTCCAAATCATATACTGTATATGCTCCCAATATGTATTCATGCAGTGTTATTCTCTCTTTTGAGCTACTTTTCAATATTGCAGGTTTAAGCCATTTTTAGCCATAACCCCAACAAGCTGTTCCTCCCTGTTTATGGTAAATCCATCTTCACCCTTTTCCCCTTGCTCCCCTTAACCGCCCACCCTCTCTCCATCGCTCCCTCCATCCATCCATCTATCCACCTCTCCTCTCCATAGAGTAACATATGAGCCGGCGGCGATGTAATGATTGGTTTAAACAGGTAGTCTGTATGCATGGCTCGCTAAACTATAGTAATGCATGTGTTTGTGTGCAGCTACTCTATGCTGTCCTGTGTGTGTGTACATATGTGTGTGTGTGTAAGTTGTGTGGTATGTTCTCTTTATCACATTATCAAGTACTGATTTGATGAGTGTATGCTGCCAGGAATGCATTGCCAAGTGTGTGTGTGTGTGTGTGTTCAGTGGTCTTATTGTCTTCTCAGGTGCTTTATCAGGGTTACATTGGGATGTATGGCTAACAGGGACACAGTGTAATTTCTTGTATCTGACTCATTGCACATAAATGTGTAAATTATGGGTGAGCAAGTGTGTGTGTGTCTTCAGCATCCTAAGCATTCCATCAGGCCATGCCATTATTGCTGTTTGTATCAACATGTTAGCATTAGACATCGTATGTGTAAAGCGATGGGCCTGTGTTTGGGGAAAGCATTTTGAATGGGCAGAATAGACAGGAGTGTTGAGCATATAGTGAGGACTTAACTGGCGGCACATTTTTAGTCCCAGCCAGCAGTAGTGCAGTACAAGGTGACTAAGGAGGATGCATGTTTTTCAAGCTGTTCAAGTTATTTATAGGATCCCGTGGAGTTTTGTTATTGCTTTCATCCATTGTTTTTCATAAAAGCACATTGTATTTATCCTGGGGGCAGCAGTATACATTGTCGGAAGCGTTTTGCAGAGTCACTGAATTAGAGGGAAAATTGTATGTGGAGTGGACTAGCTCTGTGTTTGAGTATGACAGAGAAAGAGTGAGTGACGAGAGAGATTAGAGAGAGGAGTGCTCTTTGAAAGGGCACATGCTGAAACGGAAACTAAAGGGCACACCATCCCTGCCTGTTCCTGTGAGCTCTAGATCATACTAGATGAGTACACAAAATCTACTTGTTTTGTTATCAAAGTGTATACTAGAATCCTTTCTTAATGTTCATTGACAGAATGAAGGGTAATTGTCCTTCAGTGCCTTTTTCTAGTGCTCTTGTTTTCAGGGAAAGCATGTATCTATTGTAATGTTTTCATATTATCACTGTAGGCTAAAGGACCTCAGAGGACAGTTGGGTGGGGGGCAAACACAGGTTGGCTCCTGTGTGCCTGTATTACTGCAGAGTAGTATGTAATGACTGGGGGGGTTTGGGACACAGGTGACTGCGGACCCAGAGGTGGATAACCACTAAATCGCTATAGCCAAGAAGGGGAAGGGTCAAAAACAAAAACGCACAGAGCTGTAAAGGGCCACACAGGCTACCTTTAATATAACACACTATGGGCCGGTTTCACAGACAGGGCCTAGATTAAGCCAGGAGTAGGCCTTGATGTGGACTAGTTAAACTGGGACGTTTAAGTCACTCCCATGGATATGGCTTAGGTTTGGCTTAGTTAGTCTGAGACTATGAAGTCCGGGGGCCAATCCGAATAGTATTTTTTGCATAGGAAATTTCCTTTCCTATCGAGATGAACCAGAAGTACTCGGCGGATAGGTGATTCGAATTCTCAAAATGCTTAGGAAAGGCATAGGAAAGGAGCCTCGATTCATCCTTTAACCCTCCTTTCGCATAGGTTACTCCGGACCAACCTATGCGAAAGGAAAGGAGATAGTGGTATCCCATAATCCTTTACGGCGGCAAGATTTAAAGCAACAGGCCACCGCCGGAGTTTACCGACTCTACACGAATACGAACGAGAGGTAAAACAGAAGAGAGGAGAGGAGAAGAGAGGAAGATTTAACTCTGCTAAAACAACATACCCCCTCCCCCATAAAGATAATGAATAACTCGTATAAGACCAACATCATAATAGTTATTTTCGTAGCACATAATTTACACCATAAGAAAATAAAATACTAACTTCACATTTAATGAAGTTACTGGGGGCAGTTCATTTCAACAACATAAGTGTAGCCTCTTTTTATTCTACATGTGAATTGGGATATATGGGAGTGATTCTCACTCTGTTGGCGACAACCTGATTAAAATCAATATGAAAAGAACGCATGGATCAAACGAGCGCTTGTTGTAGTCAATTTTCGGAGAACAGGCTGGTGTAGTTTCACGCTAGTGACTCACGTCAGCAATACGAGTCGAATTCATTTGAAACAGTGCTGTCTTTTCCTCTGTTCGATAGGAAGCACCTTTCATATCTCCTTAACCCCGATGACGTTTAGGGGTTAAGGTATAGGAAAGGAGGCTTATAGGTTAGGAGATTGGACTATTCGGATCGGATTCGGATCAGGCTTACTTACCGGAGTAAGGTAAGTAAGCCTGATTGTAAACACCTGCCCATGAGCACATGCTGCTGGTCCAACGGTGATCATAAAAACCCGGAGTGGAGCTGAAACACCATTGCTTGTGAGAAAAAACAATGGCAGAGGCTAAAAAAATCCCGTCAATAAACTTTAATGAATTTGAAAAAAATAAATAAAAAAATTCTAATGAAAATGTTACTAAGAGAACAATACACCAACTTCAGGTTATCTTCATTATTATCGGTATTTCACATCTTTCTCATTTATAATTTTGACATTATATTTAATGATATCTGCACTGATAAAGTCTGTGGAAAAACCCGAATCTCGCTTTAAAGAAGAACTTGCCACAACCTTTCAACAAAGGACAAAAAAGATGACGTTGCATGAAAGCTAGCCTGAGAATTCCATGAACAGAAAATGCAATATCTGAAGGAAGTATGACATAAAAATTAAAATTCTACAGCTGGAATTGGACATTATTTTTTTTAAAATGTATTTTACCTTTATTTTTCCAGGCAAAATTGCTTGAGTCAAATGACCTCTTTTCCGAGCAAGGCCTGGCCAAAATGGCAGCAGCTAGAATGAATGAAATATAAGACAAACATAAGAAGAAAGCACAGACATGAGAAAACGGAGACAAATACATTCCAGTGGGTGAAGAAGAAGAAGAACAATTTTGAGGCAATGATAAAATACTATTCAGTGAAACATTGACACACTCCAAAATTTGCCATTAAAAAACATGTGAGTCGAGTTTTAAAAGCATTCATAGTGATGAGTTCCTGCAATTTCAGTGTTTTTTTGAATAGTGTTCCAGGGAGCAGAGTACATGAAAGCCCTCTTCCCAAACTCAGTACGGGTTCTGGGGACAGAGGTGGAAAGAGCGTAGACTGTATGACAAGTTGGAAGAGAGAGCTATGATTCAAACAAGATACAGTACTGAGACAATGACAAATCACAGTGTAGATATAAGTAGAAAATAAAAGGTGTTCATGTTGTGTTTTGTCATTCATGTGTCTCAGTATTTTAAATCAACCACATTTGAAAACAGAATTATTTTAGACACTCGTTTCATTATGCTGAATACATCTTCAATTTAAATGCATCCATCTAATAAGCTCAAGCAAAGTTGTTATTTCCAGTGCATTTTCCATATGAAAGCTGTCTCAAAATGTAAGTTCATCAAATAAATGTCTTGGATAAGACCTATCCACAAGTAATCTTCTGGCTGGCCTCTGCAGTGGGAGTTGGTCTTCATTTAGATATTCCAAATAGTCCATGCTCTCTCACAAACTCCACTAAACTGAAGTTAAACCTGCCTCTTTGGAGGATTAATTTAAACTCAAATTTAGACCTCTAGTCGTCCGTCTTGCAATTGGCTTTGTTTAATCCAGAATAGCTTTAATCTAGGACTATTTTAAACTGAGTCTGTGTAAATGTATTTGAATTAATCCAACTCAAACAGGCATTTTAGTCTCGGACTAGGCTTAAGCCTTGTCTGTGAAACCGGCCCTATAACAACAAACTAAACCACCACTGCCAAGCAGCTGAAAGCATACACAAATAACTGCCTAGGTAGTCGATACACCGACACAAGCGAAACCACCATAGGAACCTCTCACTACCTCTGAAGGTGAGATAATGAGGAGCACAGAGCACTGGGGTCTCAGGGCAGATATAACCTCTTCACACCTGGGCTCAATTAGCCAATCACTCTCACACGCACCTGATTGCAATGAGTGAATCAGTCACTATTCTCACGCAGGCGAAATATTCTGTGTCCTCACACATTATCCATCTTGTACTCTGGGCGTGTAGTTGTGGGGAGTCTCTATGATTGGTTGCTTATGCATTATGATTTGTGACATGGAGCAGCACAGGCAGAGAGAGACATAAAGGGAGATATTGGAAAATAACGTGGGCTGAGCCTCTGCCCACTTCGACTGTAGGAAAGCGAGAGGAAGCTGTCTTTTGTTGGAACAGGCTAGTAAAATAAATCAAGCTGGAGTTCACAGTAGCACGCTCGTTCGTGTGAACTACCGCCTACACACGCCTACGCACATTCACGCATACGCTCACGCACACACACCCAAAGCACACACAGTCACACTGTGAGTGAGAAAGCGTCAGACCAAGAAAAGACCTTTGATATTTAAAGCGGCTACGAGTAACATTTAAATATCTTTTAAACAGCCTCATGTTTCCTCTGATAATCATAAATTACCTTTAACAGCAAACGAGACCATCAGTGCAAAGAAAGACGTTTTTATATAGTTTTTGTCTGGTCGCACACCCAGTCCGATTTTCGGTTCGCTCGTGCAGGCTCTATGGTCACATATCCGTATTGGTCGCAGATTTCAGTGTGGCGCTGCAACGCGATTTGAGAAGCCTATCCCTCCAGGTGAGGGAAGGGGAGCGGCAGCCTTGTTTGAGACAGTTATTTGTCGTCATAATGACTGATAACGGGGCTGAACCATCAAAGAAAAAAAAGAGAATGCAATGAAGAAAAGCTAAAAGGGAGAGTGATATAGGCTACGGGCAGGACGAGGGCGTTGCCAAGCAACGTGTATACAATTTCACAAGAACGAAACTAGACTGCAGTGTTTACTCCTAAATGAATGAGCGGTTGGTACTAACACAAAGTTTGCTTTCCTTCACCATCATCAGATAAACATTATCTGAAATAGTCATTATTTACATCAACAACACAAACACATTACCTCATCGTGATGCATACTAACTGCCGTCTCTCGTTCATTCGCTTTCTGTGAGGACACGTAATCTTTCAGCTCCGTGAGACAGAGTAGTTAGGTGACGCTGCTGCATCAACTCATTGCAATCAGGTGTGTGTAGCACTGACTGGCATTAGTTGATGCAGTGTCAAAACCACTCTCACGGAGCCGAAAAGAGTCCTCACACTTTCAACACACGGACATGCACTAGGCCCAGTGTTGGGAAAGTTCTTTTTCTACGTGAACTAGTTCAAAGTTCAGTTCACACCCTTTAAAATGAACTAGTTCAGTTCTTAGTTCATAATTCAAAATTCTGAACTAAGTTCACAGTTCAAAAATGAACTAGTTCATAGTTCTTTTTTTTCAATATGTTGCTGCAGGCTATTATTTTTCTAAATAATTGCCACATTCCATATAGAACCACAGACAGAAATTATTTCAATAACATTCAGTCCACACTAGAAGCCAGCTGCAGCTTTTACCCCTACAGTACAGGGCTCAACGCTAAGGTTTTTTTTCACTTGCCCGGTCGGGCAAGTGGGTCTGAATTCTACTTTCCCGAAGTCAATTTTTACTGGCCCCTATACACTTTTTTTTTCTATTAGGCGTGTTCAAATAATTGTTATATTTGCTCTTTATTGACAATGTATAAACAAATCATGGACAGTATTATAGATGAGTTAAGGGTCATACTGAAAGTGGAGGCTATTATTCAAATATTATTTGAGTTGGAACATTTGTAATTTTTTTGTTTCTAAACCTACAATAACTGCAAACGAGACGTGTTTTATGCAAACAAAAATCATGTAAAGAACTTTAACAGCACTTATTTTTATTTATTTTACCTTATTCCTTTTACAACAGCAATTCTTTAAAACTTCTTTCTGCAAACATTGTTTTAGGCCTACAACAATCTGTTTTTTTTTTTTTTTCTACTATAGCGGGGGTCACTAACAGGCGGACCGCGGTCCGGGTCCGGACCCAGACGCCGTCCTATACGGACCCGGACCTGTAGTCAATCAATTATTTAAGTATTTAAAATTTTGACGGGGCGCTTCTATTTTGACCGGCGCAGCTTTTCTAGACTTTACGGTACTGGTTTCGCGAATCAGGAAATGCTTTCGAGTTAAGCCATCCCGCCTCCTGCTACTCAGGCAGCCAATCGAATCTGCATTCCCGGCTCAGGCTGGCTCACAGACAGAGACAGTGAGCTATCATGCGAGAGATGTCAGAGAGAAGTGCAAGAATTACGAGAATTTCAGCGAAATAAGTCAGATTAGAGTGAGAAAGACAGCGGGAGGAGAGTGAGAGACAGCTTTCTCTCTCGCTCGCCCGCTCGCTCACCGGCTCCGTGTGTCGCGAGCGAGTTAACGAGCGATCAACAGCTGAGTTTTTTCCTATTATTTACTATCTATGGTTTTTTCCCCTTTTGTAAGACTGGTGAAAACCGGTCAAGGTGCAATCATGTGGACTCTCTATTACCCTGATGTAGACCTGTGTGAATGACACAGACATAAGATTGACATAATCACCAATCGCCAGCAGCACTGCATCTACTGCCCACAACAGCAACAGGAAAAACATTATTTAAAAAAAAAAATTGTATGTAGTTACAATTATCTACATTTTAAGTTTTACATATTCTTAGTAATGGCAGAATTTATAAATACAGGTTAATTTTTTAGCAAGATATTTGGCAGTAGCCCCCACTAACATTAGCGAAAGCTAGTGGTCATCCGTCCCTCAGTCCAGTTATCTGGCTGCTAGCAAGTTATGTTGTTTTGTTAATTTTTCTATTCATCTTAACTATATTAAATGTTGACCTTTTCTTTTATTATTTTCCCCAGAATGCACCAGAATGCTCCGATTACATTCTAAAAACACAAAAAAAAATTACTGGGGGGGGAAACCCCCAGACCCCCTACAGGGGTTTAGTTTCTGACATGTCACTTTTTCAGAGCTTTTCAAAATTGCAAAATAAAAATCCAGTATTAGACAAAGTGGGAGATTACTATGTTAAACAAACATAGTAGGTATAGTGAAGTTTAGAAATGATACATTGAAAATATTTCTCAAAATTATTTATTTTTTCAAAAATGAATTATATATTTTATCTTTATTTTAAGATTATTATATTTATTTTCACCATTTTATTTTTAAATGCAGCCCTTCTCTATGAAGAGATTAGTTTCAGTTGAGTCACTTAAATAATACATATATATTCTTCAGTATTATATGTCTATAATTATTTAAAAGTGAGAATAAATATTGTTGAAATGTTTTTGAATTGTTCTTTCTATATTGATCTGACAGTCAGTTGTTAATTACATGCAGACGTTGATACAACTACTAGGCTACTTCACTATATATCACACTGAATCACAACGCAAGTTAGACATTATGATGTTCCGGACCTTTTCTTGAGGACATTTTCTCTAACTGGACCTATTTGAATTTTAGTTGAATACCCCTGTACTATAGGCTATTATTTTAATGTGTGTATGAGTGATTTTGATTTGATTCAAAATCTCAAAATTTGGCTCAGGACAGGCTGTTTTGAACACTTTTCCAGTAGCTTACTTTTAAGCTTCCACTGCCTCATGGTATGTGAAGTCAGACACCTCTGGGCCATTTATTGAGATCTATGCAGGCTGTAAAGATGTTCCTCTGATAACTGTTGATGATGTTTGTGTTGAACTGCACATTAACTGGTAGGCTACTAGGCTACTAGCAGCAGAGCTAACGTTAGCATCCTCGCTACTACTAGATTCACGTTGGGTGCATAATGCATTTAAAAAACGCGGATATTTTCGCTGCTTTTCAGACGGTCTGGGTCGACTTCACTCCATTTATAATGTACTCGTTGGCTTTTGGACTTTCTGTCACACCAACCTACTGCGTGTAGTTCTCTTCTGGGTGTGTGTGCTCACCGGTGTTGTGCCGAGTCTGCGTGTGTATGTGTGTGTATCGGCAGTGGAGCCCCGCCCCCCCCTTCACAAAACGGAGCAGAGAGGAGAGGAGAGATGCAACGTAGCAGTAGCATTCATTTGTTTTTGTTTTTTTCCCGCGGTGTTTCGCATTTTGATCACGCAGCGGCGGTGCGACGCTGTGGTGGCATGTGTTGCCAGATGTGTTTTTCAGCTACATATTAAGGGCTGTTTACGATGTCTTTTAGCGGGGGTTTTCTATGGAAATCTGGCACTCTAATGAACGATTGAACGACTGTAAGAGCGCCGTTCACAAACGCCAGAATGAGCGCGTTCGCAAAAACGTTCATGAGGCAGAAATACACACGTTCAGTTCACGTTCGCCCCCAATATGAACGAGTTCATGAACGAACGTTCATTGAACGCGTTCAGGCACAACACTGACTAGGCCTATATTGCGCCCTTCTCAGTTCACACTCGCACGCCTGGCACGAGCTAGAAAACAGCTTTGCGACAGCGGGCGTCGTAAAAATACTACCGCTTTTGTCCAAAGGGGACGCCAACGTGCCATGTTACACGTAGTGGCTTTAACTCTCATCATTTGGGAAACATATGGTAAGGCTTTATATTACGTAGACACTCATCAGCATTAATTGATGCTTAACTAATGCTCAGTTCATCCTGAGTTAATGTAGGACTCATGTAAGACTCATGGAGGACTCAGCCATGAATGAATGGTTACTCCATCAGTAACTAATCAGAAGTCAGTCTTAATTACAGACTGAGGCTGTGTCTGAAATCGCGCACTTCTGTACTTACACTTACTTTTTTGAGTGCACTTTGCGCAAAACCGGAGAGTGTGCCAAAATGAAGTGCACTGTAAGTTCCTCTGTCGTGCACTCAAAACGGTCTAAAACTTGAGTGTGGAGCGATGGACACTTTCCACACTCAACGGCCGCCATCTTGCCTACGTAACGGAGAGGACGGGACATTCTAATCAAAATAGAGGAGCTTGAAGCAACCGTGGAGACGGACGCGCTCCACAAAAGTCAAATTATATATTGTTTTAGTTTTTCCGCGACTAATGTGCCTGTTTTGGCTATCGGTAACGCAAGCAGAAAAAAATACCACTGAAGAAGAACCGTCAAAATGCAAAGTCATTTCCGGTAGGTGCGCGACGGCAGTTTGGACAGTGCTCTGTAGAAATGAGAGCACTGCGTCTATAAGTAAGTGTACTGTAGGGATAATAAAGTGCACTCAATGTAAGTGCACTTACGTAAGTGCGCGATTTCAGACACAGCCTTAATGATAATTGCTTACCTAAGACATCTATTACAGATTAACTCAGACATGTTTCTTAAAATGTATTAATACTATTAATTAATTAATTACCATCACTAAAAACCGTGAATTTGAAGTCCCATACATTAATTAATAGTTATGTGTCTCGCTAAGTAAAGTCACAACATTATGATATATTTATAGATCATTACCTAACGATGAACTAAGACGGTTTAAGAGCATGATTTCACTTTAATGTAGTAGCATGGATAACCAATTTTTATGGAACCAAAAGCTTTGCAGAAGCCTTCCTGGTGGACAAAATGTATTACCAAAAGTAATACATTTTGTAAAATTCATTATTGTTCTTCAAATGATTAAGTTGTTTGGATGAGGATATGTTATAAAATAAGATTTGTTCAGCTGTGCACCTTTCCAAGGCTCGGAAGTTGTCAGGTCTAATGGTTAGAAATAAGTAAAAATGTGTCAACTAAACTTTTACACTCACCACATACTTTGACCTTTTGAAATTTAGAAGACATATTAATGTTGGTTTCTTCAAATATTGTATTTCTGATTAATCAATTTCAGTTAGCCTTATACATAGGATAGGCTTTATTTTTTAGGAATAAATAGGCTAATTAAATTACTGATAGGCCTATTGATGTGACAAGTAGGCGGCTAATAATAGTAGTAATAGTCTCATCAACCCATTCAATTCAACCTTTTCTCAGAACACACTCTCAAGATTTTTATTTAATTAATGATATATTTGTTTTTGTAAATGCCCTCATCCAGTCATGTTTTTTCTCACTAAATACAGGACGTTACTAGACAGATCTGGCAACCCTAACTTCTGATTAGTTACTGATGGAGTAACCATTCATTCATGGCTGAGTCCTCCATGAGTCTTACATGAGTCCTACATTAACTCAGGATGAACTGAGCATTAGTTAAGCATCAATTAATGCTGATGACTGTCTACTTAATATAAAGCCTTACCCTTATTATGTGATGTGCATGTTTAGAATTCATTCAACCCTAGAATGAAAGGTCACCTATGTTTATGTTAACTTTAACGGAATATATGAAACTGAATTAGTCTTACTTGGATGAGAGTGTATATCAGATGGTTTACAGGACACTTGGCTTACAGCCTTTGCTGTGCTTCTGTTCATCACATCTGCTTTATGCTTGGCAAGTAAAGTTAAGTATTGTTCCGTGCGCTGTGCAGAGATCTTATTCACACATGTTGACTCATCTGATGCTGGTCGTTGTATTAAGTATGTTGCCGTTATCTCCGTTTGCTGTTTAACAGTGCCACCTAGAGGAAGAGGAAAGTTCAGCAGCACTGAATGTGTGTTGAAGGTGAATGCAAATCTCCTACTCTATCTAACAGATCAAGGCCCGGGGCCAATCCGAATAGTCTTTTGTGCATAGGAAATTTCCTTTCCTATCGAGATGAACCGGAAGTACTCGGCGGATAGGTGATTCGAATTCTCAAAATGCTTAGAAAAGGCATAGGAAAGGAGCCACGATTCATCCTTTAACCCTCCAAACATAGGTTGGTTACTCCGGACCAACCTATGCGAAAGGAAAGGAGATAGTGGTATCCCATAATCCTTTACGGCGGCAAGATTTAAGGCAACCAAAGCAACAGGCCACCGCCGGAGTTTACCGACTCTACACGAATACGAACGAGAGGTAAAACAGAAGAGAGGAAGATTTAACTCGGCTAAAACAAAATACCCCCCCCCCCTCCCCCATAAAGATAATAAAGAACTCATAAAAGACCAACATCATAATAGTTATTTTCGTAGCACATAATTTACACCATAAGAAAATAAAATACCAACTTCACATTTAATGAAGTTACTGGGGGCAGTTCATTTCAAGATCAACATAAGTGTAGCCTCTTTTTATTCCACATGTGAATTGGGATATATGGGAGTGATTCTCACTCTGTTGGCGACAACCTGATTAAAATCAATATGAAAAGAACGCATGGATCAAACGAGCGCTTGTTGTAGTCAATTTTCGGAGAATAGGCTATAGTGTAGTGTAGTTTCACGCTAGTGACTCACGTCAGCAATACTCGCCGTCGCGCAATGACGTCGATTAGGAAAAGTGGAGTCGAATTCATTTGAAACAGTGCTGTCTTTTCCTATGTTCGATAGGAAGCACCTTTCATCTCTCCTTAACCCCGATGACGTTTAGGGGTTAAGGTATAGGAAAGGAGGCTTATAGGTTAGGAGATTGGACTATTCGGATTAGCCCCCGGTTTCCCGATAACGTCCTCTCTTAGCGAGCTACGAAGACTCCCACGTTATGACTTACCAAAGTTGTTTACCTCTATAGTCGTGGTTCCCGAACGGTCTCTTAGGAGAAACACTCCGTCGTTCGTACACTGCTGAAATCGATGGCTCAGAGTTCGACTTTCCATTTCCTGCTCATTTCATGCGCAGCTGCATCTGTATGCTGCCTAATCAAATAATAGATTAGTTTGTTTAATCACCATCTGTGTTTTGGACCTCTTGTTTTATAATCTAAGTATCTTTATGAACACTAATCACGTTTCGTGGTGGGTCAGTAATGAAACTGAAAGTAGATATAATATCACCAATAGCCTATATCAATAACAACAGACGGCCCAAACAGCTTCCAAATGAGCTAAAATCCTAAATACAATAAACAGTAACATGGCACACTTATTTTAAGGTAAGCTTTAATTGATTATTCATAAATTTTTTCACACGTTTAAATTGTTTGAGGCGGAGGATCCGACGCACTCTGCCCGGCTCAGCTGTGGAACACAGTGTGGAGGTTCTAGTGTTAACCATGGTCGAACATACTACCATAGTCTGATTTTAAAAAATATATAGAAAAATATAGAAACAGTGGAGGAGATTACGATTGTTTCCAGCAATTATTTTCTTCATTAATGACTTGTGGCAGTTCCATGCGCAACAGGGATGTGACTCGTGTCCGTTTTACACATGGTGCTTTAACGGAAGGAAATGTGGGGGTCTGTATCTCTGGCGATGCCACAGCGATCGCAGGGACTTTCACTTGTGTCATTAAACTTATAAATCTGACTGTATTTCATATCAAAGGGACACAGTGATGACTGTATTAAATATCAAACTGGTAAAAACGATCCGACTGTAGGCTATAGTGTATCACGTAGGCCTATAAAGTATTTTCATATTGACGGACATCGCATCCATTCAGTTAATGCTGATTGTCAAGTCAGTTAGATGACTAAAAAGTACTTGTTCCTATAGTTTGAACACTGTGAATAAGAGTGAATGGTATTCTGCTAAAATATCAAATAGCCTACTTCAAATATACGTGATATACACTATATACATTCGGATCGTTTTATTACAGTTTGTTATGAAATACAGTCATCGCTGTGTCCGTTTGATATGAAATACAGTCAGATTTATTAGTTAAATGACACAAGTGAGAGCTGAAACATCTCTACGGTAGAGCTAAGAAGGCTCTGAGGGCGCTCCAGACCAACCTTACCAACGTATGACGTACGAAAGAGATTCGTAGCAAAGAACGTTTCGGGAAACAGGCGAAATGTTAAATAGGAACTATAAGTAGGGGTTACGAATGACGTAGCGTTAAGAAGGCTCTAAGAAGGCTTCGGGAAACCGATCCCAACACAGTGAAGGGTCAGTGTTCTTGCTTCTAAAGAGAAAAAAACAAAGATTGAACTTTGCAACGCTGTCCCACTCCAAGAGTCCAAGGAGTTTTATGGAACGGTAGAACAAGGATAATGAGGCGCGTGTGTGTGTGTCGTGTGTACATAAGATAAGATATACTTTATTGTACCCTAGGAAATTTGTCTTGGACAAAAAGTGCAGCTGCGTTAAAAAGGAATAGAGGGGGCGCCTTTAGCTCAGTTGGTAAGGCGTCCCCCCCATGGGCCTCGGCCAGCAGCAGACCCGAGTTCGATTCCAGCCCGCGGTCGTTCTCTGCATGTCACTCCCCTCTCTGCCCCATTTCAACTCTGTCTCTACACTATCAATAAAGCATAAAAATGCCCAAAAAATATGTTTAAAAAAAAAGAAAAGGAATAGAGTAATATCAATCAATCCATTGGTAGCAGTAGACAGTACAATCCAATCTATGACAGTAGGGGAGAACGGGGTAATTTGTCACACGGGTTGGTTGTCACAATCGTTATATCTCGGAACCAGAAAGCGCTGTCTATGAAATTTTGGTATGTAAATATCCAGAATTGGGATCAGAGGTCACCTACATAGTCTTCCTTGGAGTTAGACTGCTGAATTTGAGGTGAGACGACTGTTTGTGTTTTTCATGTCAAATTGAAAATATTTAGCTCCTCAGTATTTTTCTTCTGGGCTTTTACACAATGGGTTTATAACAAAACACTTGTTACCCATACAAAGTGTGAAGGGTAAACTATATTTTAGATTGTGGTTAGCATGCTAATTAGTTGTCAGATGGTTGTTGGCCTTGATGCTAGCAAGAAATTCAAGTTGGGGTTGGTCGTCAAATTTTTTTGGGGGTTGGTTGTCACATGTTATCTCAAGGCTGCAGCCAGAAAAGGAACACAATAACGAAAGAAATTGTCAAGCTGTATCCTCACTGACACCCCAGAGAAGGAAAGAATAGAGCAGGAAAAGGCAGCTAGCATGCAAAAGAAAAAAGGGCAACAAAATCAAAACAACCCAGTGCATCCCAAACTAGACCAGCTGCCAAGGCTACAGTAAGTTATGTAGGCCTATTTGTCAACTTGACAATGCAATTAAACTTTCAAATTTAGTTCTACTTTCTTGCCTTCTTTTTAAGATTATTCCCATTAAGATAACATTGTGACAAACAACCCCATAGTGTTTGAAAACTGACCCCTTGATGGGGTTGGTTGTCACAATGTGTAAGGGTGTCTTTGATGATTAATTTCTTCTTTATTACAATAAGATAGAAAAAGTGAGGGGTACATATTTCAAGCCAACACCTTAAGCTTCAATGTAATGTAGGAATGACTATTGAAAGATGTTTAGGTGATAGGCAATTCTCACTAGAGTAAAACGTGTGCCTACTTACCCCGTTCTCCCCTACATACCAAGACAACAATGTACTTTAGGACAGGAACAGTCAAGTAGAGATCCTCCACTTGGTTGAGATGAGGTTGCACAGACATGACTTGTCGACCACCTTCAGCCTACCACAGTGGTTAGGAATCTGCTCTATTGATCATTATGCATTATCAAATGTTTGGTAACGATGCATAGAAGCTTCAATTAATGCAAACTTCAATACACAAAAGGCACACACACACACACACACACACACACACACACACAAACATGCATGCACATGTTCAGCACAAACACATTTATTATGCAGTCCAGTGGTACCATAAATCAACATGTAGAACTATAAAGCCACCGAATCAATCCATCATGAACGTATTACCCTCTCATACACACAGCCAAACTCGCTGCACAGCGTTTTCCCCATGAGAATTCCCAATATAATAACATCAAGTGTATTCCTTTCCCATATGATTTAAACAGACTCAGTCAAACTATTACCAGGAATCTATCCATTCTTTGCAATATTAAGTTAGTCATTCTGTAGTTAAATGTCAGAGCTTGTCTTGATCACACACACACACACACACACACACACACTGTTTCTGTTTCTTTCATTATCTAGCCAGTATAAGTCACAGAGAAATTACTTTGTTTCCATGTCGAAGTTAGAGCCTGCTTGTCCCGAGGGAATAAAGACATAAAAAAAGTAACGATGCACGAAGTAGCAGTGTCTACAGCAGACATACACAGACAAAAAACAAACAAACACACATACACACAATCACCAAACAGTTTCAGAATAGAGATGTCTGTCATCCTGTGTGTTGCCACGGTGTGTATTAGTGCGATATTGGCTATTTCCTGTTTTTGATGGCAAGTCATTTTTACAGGCAGACGGAGACACAGATGGCCCCAGTCACCTCTTTGGTGATGGTCTGTGACTGCCATGATTGCTGTGTGGTCTCCTTTAGTTTGCCTGCCTCTTCCTATTCCACTGCAATGTTCCCCATTCTCTCTCTCTCTCTCTCTCTCTCTCTCTCTCTCTCTCTCTCTCTCTCTCTCTCTCTCTCTCTCTCTCTCTCAGTCTCCTCCCTTTGCGTGTTGCTTTATCTTGCGTAAAAAAAACGGATGTGAAGTATTTTCATAGTTATCTCATGCTGCGAATGTCGGGGGGGTCAGTTTGAGTGAGCGTGCCAAGCAGGAGGTCCCAGTGAATGTGTATTTGTCTGGTTTTTCAAGGTTCAAGGAGATGCAATTGTTCAAAGAAAAATGGGCTGTCTGCCACAAAAAGTTTAAAATAACAACTTTGAGAAGAGCTCTTTGCTGGCTATCTTAGAAGAATTGAGATGTTTCATATTCTACGATGAAACATCTTACAGGGTTTAGAGAGAGAGAGAGAGTAGTACAGAAAAACTAATGAGAATAAGATGAACCGTTGTTTCTCAGAGGGATTTTTTAGCACAGTCTTGCTCTTAGACCAAAGGAAGCTGCTGGCCACAGTTGGAAAGTTCATCTGGGCTAAGTAAATAAAATAAATCACCCTGGTGCTCCCACGGTCATTCCTGAGAACTGGGACAGAGAAGAGCAACGGACCATATTTCATGTTTTAATAGCAGCACCACACCTACTGTAGTACATGACTGTACATCAACATATACTCTTCCACTGAACAATAGGAGGTGATACACTCTGCTCCAAAAAATATGTTTCATCAGTTGATGCATTGGGAACCTTGATCTACCACTGAAGAAAGGACTGGAGGTATTCCAATCACGGGATGTAACATTGCGAGAGGAGTGAATTACTGACATAAATGCAAACTGGGCTGTAATGTGACTAAAGACATTATACTCAAGTATTCAGGTTTCATATTTCAAGTTTGTATACCCTACCTGTCCAGTTATCTCCAAATTAGAATGTTTCAGATGATGTATTAAATGTTCATTTGTGGGTTATACGCACTTCTTCCACCCAAACTCTTTAAACTCTGTCTACGCTCCCTGCTGTACACAACAATGGCAGACAAGTGATGTTAGGGAATAGCTGGTGAACAGAAAGGCGCATCAACAACAAGGCCAGGCATTACAGGTATGTAGACCTCAACAGAACTGTAAAAAGAATCATAATACTGGACTAGGCAATTTCATTACATTAGACAGGAAGCCAGAATGAGCTCTGCAAATGATTGCTAATGCTGCCCTGCGTCTTGTTGAGGTGTACATATATAGGCAACCTTTAAGGTGTTTTCTCTTTGTTGCTCTGCCCTGTTTCAGTTAGTTACAAATTCCACATCACAATGAATCCTCATTTAAACAGCTTAAAGTGGTGTTTGAAAAAAAGAAGATTCAAACCATGACACACCGCGGTGAATACCTAGACAGTCAGTACGAAAGAAAGGCAGGAAGGAAGGAAGGGAGGGAGTTTGTGTAGTCTATTGTACTGTTTGCTGATTGCATTGATAGAATGATGGTTTGAAATATGGCCGCTCCACTTTCTGAGCTGTGTGTCTCTCTAGTGTCAAATTCTTTCCAGTCACCTTTTGTCTGTTGTTTTCTGTTATTGCGGGTTCCCTCCCTCTGTCCGTCTGACATTCGGCTTCGCACATTCGGCTTGTTTCCTACCCACAATGACACACACACACACACACACACACACACACCTTTCTACCTATCAAAATGGAAGGCCGGTATGATGATCGTATGTCATCTGGAGCTGGCTATCGATCCCCAGATATAATGATCGGGAGATGCAGATGATGGCGCCACCCCCATTGATTAGCGGTGACAGTTAAAAAGCATGGCATAATTCCCATTGATTGTCAGTGACAGAGTGTAAGAAATGGTGTCATCTGCATTGATTAGCGATAAAAGTGCAAGGCAAAGATGTGTCATGGGTCCACGGCAGAGGAGCCCTCTCACACACACTTCTATTCATCATCTGAATGTGTGTGGCAAATGTGAAGACACGTGTTTCAAAGGAGCTGAAAAGCACCATGAAAATTTCAAGTCTTAGCTGAATAAATGAGCGGTGCTACGTACTAACATACTGCAGAAATCAACTCTGTGTTGTTAAAAGAGAGGCACTGATTGTTCTCCCTCTGGTATGCATGTAAAACAAAGTGGAGCCGACAAATGAGAGCTAATGTTCTCACCATATTCTCAAAACACAAAACTTGATTTCTCCTCTTTGACCTCAAACGTCTGGAAGTTGAATCCCTGGCACCCACCTGGGGGGAAACGTATGAGAGCTTAGATACACAGCTAGCTTAGATACACAGTAAAAATACACAGTTAAGCCTGAATAAACATATTACTATTGTTTCCTTTAGCATGCCACAATGTACATACAGCTTTTCCACTGACATCGCTGTCCAAACACATAGACAGAGCACCGTCCGTCACTGAAATAGTCTATGGAACTATTCATCGAAGATCACAATAATATTTAATGAGCTGCTGGTGGGACAAAAGAGAAATACAGAATACGTTTTTAAAAAAGGGTTGGGGGAGAGAATGACATGCAACAAAAGTCAAAAGTTCTATGGCATGCACTTAACCACTCAGCTACCAAGATGCTCCAATCTATATTTATGTTAGATATACAGTACGTCATATAAAAGTTCATCCAAAGAGGTTGACCTCTGTCTCCATGAAACTATAGTGTTTATAGTCCATGTCTGCCCTGCTGACATGCATACTGTAAACTCCCTGAAAGCCAATACATCTCTCTTACCCTCTGTTTGTATGTTGTTCTACAAGCACATGGGAGTCCAAACTTGCTGTCTCTCTCTACCTCACCTGACCTTCAATAGCAGAACAGGTTTGTGTCATTGTTCTTAAAATGAATCCATTGTGTTTTGGTGAATCCCACACTATGCTATGTCATGCTAGATTATTTTCCCATTTGTATTGTCTATTTATCCCCTCCATCCATTCCTCATGCTCTTATACCTGGATTGGCAGGCTTTATTTCTTCTTCCTCTCTTCCACTATGGTTGTGATGTGTGTATTCACTGTGTGTTTCTCCCTCCACCTTGATGAGCACTCTACCACACATGCACACACACAAATAGATGGATGAGCTGGTGATAGCAAAACCAGCCAGACTTCACAATGAATTATAATCACCTTCAATCTGGATCTCTGAATCCCTGCCCAGAGAGAGAGAGAGAGAGAGAGAGAGAGAGAGAGAGAGAGAGAGAGAGAGAGAGAGAGAGAGAGAGAGAGAGAGAGAGAGAGAGAGAGAGAGAGAGAGAGAGAGAGAGAGAGAGAGAGAGAGAGAGAGAGAGAGAGAGAGAGAGAGAGAGAGAGAGAGAGAGAGAGAGAGAGAGAGAGAGAGAGAGAGAGAGAGAGAGAGAGAGAGAGAGAGAGAGAGAGAGAGATAGTGTGTGTGTCAGGAAGCTCTGCTCTGCCTCACCAAGTTATGTATGAGTATCTTTCATGGGTGTAAGTGATGGAGCAGTGAATAGTTTGCTCCCTGAAGGGCTGTGTGTGTGTGTGTGTGTGTGTGTGTGTGGAGGGGGGGTGGGAGTGTGTGTGTGTGTGTTTGTTTGTGTTCATATGTTAGTGTCCCTGCTTATTATTCTCTTGGTCCCCTGGTGTTTGACCCGTCTCCCCGTTCTGTCGAGGTTTCATGCGAGCTGGAATATAATGCTATTTCCACTGCTGTTAAAATCACTCACTCACTCACACGCACGCACGCACGCACGCACGCGCACACACACACACACACACACACACACACACCTTTAGGGACCAACCATCAGGGTGAGTGGTCCATCACTCACCCTCACATATGGTATTCAACTGCACTGTGTCAATGTCACATTGTCAATGGATAAGTGTGTGTTTGTGTGTGTGTGTGTGTGTGTGTGTGTCTGTCTGTCTGTCTGTCTGTGAATAACTGGTGGTCTTGCAGGGGACGACACTCTTTGGAAATATAAATCTCAAAGAGAACGACCGGGGCGAGAGAGGACGTTTGAGGGGGACAAAAAGTTCCTAACAGAAACCTGAATAAGAAAAATATTTCTTCAAGCTAAATTAGCATGGATCAAAGGACCATTCTTCAAATCCAATACAAAAACATCCACTCAATTTTGGAGTGTGCAAACTGGGTAAAATAGTAGGACTTGACCATCGACCTATATTTTAAAAAGTTGACCACTGGCTCTGGTGTGGTGTGATCCTCCCAATACAACTAAAGTACAATTCAATCAAACATGCTTCCTCAGGCAGGACATTGTGAGGGAAACCAGTGGAAACACAATTGACTTGTTAGAGCTTCCAATGCCTATTAAAACTTTCAGATAAGTTGACGACAAAGGACAGCAGAAATAGGACATGAAGTCTATGCAGTGTTGAAAAGTATTTCATTATTGTTCCTTCTCTAATAAGCACTCATATTCATGATCATTGGCTGATATGTTTAATTTACATGCAATACCAACAGGTGCCTGGTTATTAGTACTTATTTACAGTCAACATTGCATTAACCCCACATGAGAGACAGGGATGTATTTACTGTTCAAAGTATAACATTTTTACGGAAATCTTGCTTCAAAAAAGAATGAAAAATAAACCTCAAACCATGTCCCAACTTTTCCAATAGTCTCCGTCCTAATTAAATGTGGGAATGGACAGGAACCATGAACAAAGGCAAAAACAAAATGTGTGATTTCTGTCTTTATAATGGCCGATCCAGGCTGGTGTTAGAATTGAATGGAATCAAATGACAGCAAAGGAAAGAAATAATGAAGTCATACAATGTGTGAGAAGCCCGGCTGGGTGATAAGGTGTGCACTGTAGAAACATGGGGGAATACTGCCCCCTGCTGCAAAAGGCAGGAACAAGATTACCAGCATATCACTCTGAACACAGTCTAATATCTGTCACCTTTTGTAACATCTAAATGTGTTATGAGTTATGTAATCATTTTGCTGTTAAAGAATATGCATAAAAGACCCCCAGGCTTTGATAGTTACGTTTACCAACTGTAAACAGTTTGTCAATAAGGAAAAGGTGAACTATAGGTAAATTAACAACTTTATGATTTAGGTTTTCACTGTCTTACACCAAACAAAACATGGTGAAAGACAAAGCCATGATAGTGCTACGAATTGTCATAGCAACCCCGGCGTGCACCCCTGTGGGGCTGGCAGCATTGGGGAGGTCCCCGCTGTGGAAGGCCTTGTCATGAACATACGTGATGATAGAGAGAGCTCCTACGTAGGCCTCCTCACAGGCTGGCTGGATCTGATCCTCCGGGAGCAAGTGGCTGAACTCACCTGCAGGATAATAATATAATAATACATTTTATTTAAAGATGTCTTTCATGACTCTAAAGGACACTGTACAATCAGAGAAATGTACAGTACAATAAATTGAATTAAAAACTGTTCAAATAAAGTGGGCAATGGATGAATGTGATATGGTGAAATGGGAAGGGAAGATCAGGAGGGGTATGCAAATTTGAAAAAGGTGAGTTTTGAGTTTGGATTTGAACAAGGATATGGAGTCAGTGTTGTGGATGTCGGGGGGTAGTGCATTCCAGAGCAGGGGAGCAGATCGGCTGAAGGCTCTGCTCCCCATCGTGGTGAGACGGGCAGAGGGGACAGTGAGGTGAACAGAGGAGGAGGAGCGGAGTGCACGGGAGGGAGTGGCAATTTGGATAAGGTCTGTTAGGTATGGGGGGGGCAAGGTTATGGATGGCTTTGAAGGTGTAATGAATGAACCGGGAGCCGATGAAGCTGGTGATCAAAAATATGATCAAGCAAAAGGCCTGTGCATTATGTTCCACTGAGGACAGTAAAGAGCTATGGAGGATCAGCTCACCTGTGTCTCTCAGCTCAAAGGTATAAGAGAACGGGATGCCAACCAGTCGGGCCCAGTCGCGGCTGGAGCCTGAGTTTGGATCTGGAAGTTAAGTGAGTAGTTAAATCAGTATGAGGCATTTCTTCATTCTACATTGTTTTTTGTCTTACTCTTTCATTCAACACACCTCCGTATGCTCTTTAATCAAGCGTACCAACTTTTTAGTTTGAATCATCCAGTCAATCTTTTTGTCCAAACACATTTATATACCAACACAATGCAGTTGTGTTTGTATCTTGGAGTCTGTTCGTTTTAACAAAATCTTTTCAAATTATAAACTTGTCTCAAGCGATATAGAGCCATAACGCTTACGACAGACATGACACAAATCCACAGTGTCTTGTGTATATGAGGCGATCCCATTCATTAACCCTGAATACTTAAAGGTGAAGTAAGTGATTTATTTATGTTAATATAAGTGTTAAATCGCTCTTTATTCATACAGTGATCACTTAGATAGTGTGCGCGTTTCATAAAGCCGATCTCTCACCCGCTATGCATGTAATCGGCAAATAAACTTTTCGGGGATCCTGAAACTGATATCCAATCAGAAGAGAGAACGCTACAAACCGGCACCCGTCTCACTGCCGGTGCACGCGCAGAGCGACAGATGGGTGAATGTTTATGTGCCTACAATGGCGGAGCAGGTAAAAATCCTTCCCAATGTCTATTTTGATGGTTTTTATCATGTTTTATCACACGTACTGTACTTATCTGAGATGATCCTAGATAACTCGCTGCTTGAAGAAAGTAGCCTCGTTTGAGATGTCGCCGTCTTGCTAAGACCTGCGCAATTATGGCGCTCGGCTTGCTGAGCGCACAGCATTTTTGCTGTGCGCTCAGCAAGACGCGCGTCATAGTTGCGCAGGTCTGAGCAAGACGGCTCCAAGTTGAACGAGGCTAGTGCATTAATGTGGTGATGTGGGGATGAGGGAGGGGACTGCTAACTGCAGTCACTGACAGGAAGTTAGCTAAACTGACCATTCTGCTTACTGAACCTTTCAGGCTGCTATGGATAAAAACATCATAGTGACTTGTCAAAGTGAGAATGATCAAACCATGTGTTGATAACAGCTATGCGGGACATGCACAGGCCAGTGTGTACACGAGCCTTACATAGGATCTGTGGAGATGTTCCTACAGTGTAGTCCATTCCATGGACCTTCTTCATTTCTGCTGCTGCTGCCTTACCGACTGAAACCTGAAATAGTTCACAAAAAGAACTATACAATAGTATTTTGGGTAAACGAGTTACTCATACCCCTTTTTTTTATCAAAGACTAGGTACTATCAGGTAGAAAAGGGGCTATTGATAAGCTTACAATATCTACTGCAATTATTTCATAAAGTCGTAAAGGAAAATTAAATTGGTTGTTTGAGTTCTCTAGATGTATAATTGTTGATTTGCTACAGTGATCTTACTGCTCACTCACCAGTTCATTGTAGTTGGGTGCAGAGATCTCGGGGTGGCCATATGGCAAGAGTACAAGTTGGCCGGCAGAGTGGATGGTGAGGAAACACAGAGTCTGGTTAGCCAGCCTACCTAGATACACAGAATGAACAAGTGATTCATATCTAGGTGACATAACAACATAATTTTATTCAAGTACAACAACCCAAAGTGAATGTTTTTCAATGTGGAGCATCATACACCAGTAATATTTCTAAAAAGAGACCTTTATCAATCATGATGTGTATATACATTTTATGTTTAAATGACATTTTATGATCAACTCAGACACACTTAACTGAAACACTGTCATTTGTGTGCATCTAATTTATGTATTTCCTTATGTAAATCCATAGATAAATAGCTAGTTACCGAGAGTGTCCATGACAGCTGTGGCCTCCGGCTCAGATCCTTGTGATTTCCCACAGTACGTGTTTGCACAGCTGTCAAATGAAACACCCACCACTGAGGAGAGGAAGTACACATCACATACATCTTGTCTTTCAGTGACAATAAATGGCTGTTTGTACAGAGCGCTGTCTAAAGTATGCTTGTTTGTCTTATGTCATAAGTAATTATCCAATGTGAATTCATAGTGGAAGGTTTGTGAAAACCAACACTGCGAGTGTCAGAGGCCTTGAGCTGTGTCACATGGACTGCCCCTATGATGTTTAGTTTTACAACATTGCTTATAAGCAGTAATTGCCTTGACTTTACACTTTTTGTTCCACACCCGAACACTGGCCACTAATTGAGTTTGAACGGCATAAATTACAGCAGTATTGACACACTGATATTGATCCCCTGCAGATTTATTGGCTTCCTTATGTGCTAAACAGGGCAGAAACAATACAAAACACAAGTCTGAAATCAAAAGATATTCAGCTGCAAAGGGTGCTTTGGGCTTCAATGACAGAATTACACATCCTGTTGGAAATGTGCATGTTTATGATACTGTCTTTTCAAGTCAAAGTCAAAGTCTTTAATTGTCAGTTCTGATTTATGCAAGACATACATCAGAATCAAAATGGCGTTTATCTCGGGCCCACAGTGCAGTTAGAACGATAAAATAAATTATAAAAAATATAGTTAAATAAGATAAACATAAACAATATTTACATAAGATACATTCTAAATACTAAGTAGTGCAAAGGAATTTTCTGTGCAATATAACACAGTAGATATACAATAGAAAGTAAAAAATAGATACGTTCAAATGAAATGTGCAATGTGATGAAAAATATTTACAATGTGCAATATGCAATTTTTTCAAATGATCTGTATCATAAGTCAGACATGTTTAACCTTAACTTGAGCTTTGACTCACGATAACCTTAAGGCAAATAAGGGATAACTAGTCACATTAGGATTCTTTAACGCATGCAACTCACTCCCCCAGTTGGCATTGAAATTTCTGTTGAGGTCAACACCATGACAGCTACTGCCTGGAGGAGGAGCGGAACGAGACTTTCTCCACAGGCGGGTCTACGTGGAAACAACACACACACTTCAGATATTGTATTAGTTACATATTCTGAAAGGCCAATGAGATTCAGTTACATTAAAGTTATATGTTTGACTTAAAGGAATCATGATCATATCCCTCAAGACAGTGAAATGTCACTAAGTTACAGCATTCAATACATTAAGCCATCCACATACAGCACATGTATATGAATATATAGAATAATTAAACCTTAAAAGACACACTCACACTTTGGTTGGCCCAGGTGAACATGTATCCATCCACATTGAGCACAGGAGTAACATAGACATCCATGTTCTGCAGCATCCGCTCCAGCTTCTTATCGGATTTATGGGACTGCACAATCTGAGGCATATCAAACGCTCATGTGTCAATGTCTACATGCTTGGATGAACGCACGCATCTTTGAAATTACGTGAGTGGACAAACCTCTTTGACAAACCACTGGCAGAAGGCAGGAGCAATCCACTCCCGAGCATGGATACCACAGTCCACCCATATGAGTTTCTTCTCTTTGCCCTCTGGGTTTTTAAGTCCCAGCTAGAGACACATAACATGACAATGTGTGAATTAAAGGTGAGATATGCAACATTTACAAAACTGAATAAAGGTATATATGTAATAAAATAAAAGCACATTGGTATTAGGGGAGAACAGGGTAATGTGAGACACTTTTTACATTTGCTCCCCTCTAAGCGAGCTAAAATGATTTATCACTCAAATTTCACATTTGCCATAAATTCAGGAAGTTTCCTAGAAATGGGCATTAGCAGAATATATTCAAGACAAAGGGCAGTGCAAATATGATTGTTTAAAAAAAGTTGTCTTGTGTCTCACTTTACCCCAGCTGTGGGGTAAACTGAGACAGACCAGAGAATTCAAGGGGGTAAACTGATCCACTTACTTTTTCCACTCGGAAACTAACATAACACCAAAAATTGCAACAGTTAGAATCCTGAAAGCTAGCTTGAAAACCAAATATTCCAAAACTAATGTCGGACTAGTAACAGAATCATGGGATTTGGTCAATTAAGCAAAACAATGTTCTCAACACTTGAAAGTAACTGATCAAATACAAAATATAATTCATATTCAATAATTAACATTCAAATGACAGATAGAACCAGTTAGATTAAAACACAGTCTGGGGGTCAGACGACAGGACCCTTAGAGCCAGCTAGTGTCTGGGGACCAGAGCAAAGAACAATCAGAACCAGCTAGAACGGCCTGGGTCTCAGAACACAGGACTAGACACAGCTGTCATTTTCCATCTTTTGAGTCTTTGATTAATATTTTTCTGCATTAGTTTTATTGTGATCATTCATTATATAAATACATATTACTAAGAGTCTATTGATGTTAAAGGTCACTCTCCTGTCATACATACATACATGCCAAACAATGCCCTTGCTGACACCCCTTCAACCATCAACCCCCACCTCAAGCCCGCATTGTCTTTTGTCTTATTCAAACTCCTTGCTACCTCACATATAATGGATTCATTAAAAGAGGGCACAGACACTGTCTCACTTTACCCCACAACATTTGTCTCACTTTACCCCACTGCCACAATTTGAGAAAAAACTACCTCTCTCAGCAATTCAGGCAAACCTTCAGTTATGGCGCTTTTCCACCGCATGGTATCAGCTCGACTCGACTCGACTCAACTCGCATTTTTGGCGTTTCCACCGCAATTTCATGGTACCTGGTACCTGCTAGCGGCTGCTTTTTTAGTATCGCCTTGCTCTAGGGTCCAAGCGAGCTGAGTCGAGCTAAAAGGTGACGTCGGCAGACGGCCGGCCGCTGATTGGCCAGAGACTACCGTCTGCCGGCTTCATTCTGTTGATTATTCTCCCCTTGATTCTCAACAACTCTTCGGGACTTTTATGTGTATTTTGTCTCGCCGCGTGCAGCTTTCTTTGGCTCGCTTTCATTTGATTTGCATCACAGACCCGATTTTTTTCTCTCCATATATTCGCTAAGCTCACCCAGTTGTGTTGGCTGTTGGGGAAGTTACTTTGAACATACGAGAGGAGACATAGCAGCTAGGCTAAATAGCCTATAGCAGCAAGCTGGGACAGACATGATAGCGAGCGATTACATTACAAGCCTCGGACTGCACTGATTACCTCAATAAAATATTCAGGCTGAGACACGGCTTGCATTTGAAAACACGTATCCTGAAACAAGCACTTAACAGTCAACTTTATCATGCCCGTGTTTACGTGCATAGGGATGTACGTGACGCATCCCTACAGCTGTGTGGCAGTCACACATCAGGACACAAACCCTCCCTTTTAACGGCCCGTAGCAATATTATTCTACTTCTTTTAGCAAACAGATACAAGGGGAGTATTTTCTTAAACATTTCTCATCCGTGTTTTTGGCGGTTGGTTCAGTTAATAGTGCAACAACTGCTCGTAATTTCTGCTTTGCTACTTGACTCCGGAGTTGGCTTTCAGCCCCTTACGACAACCCCGCCCACGTTCAGGAGGTACTATTTTCGGTGGAAAACGACCCGTGCTGCTACCAAACCAAGTTAAACTGAGTCGAGTTGAGTCGAGTCGAGCTACATTTGCGGTGGAAAAGCGCCATTAGCATTTTCACATGGTTTCATATGTTCGTAGTTCATCAACATGTATGATAGAAGTTTTTCCAGCTGAATCAATTTGATTTGGCACAACAATCGATTAAGTTGACAACAAGAAAATGTACTTTTACATGCAAAAAATACATTTTTGTGAAAAAAACATGCTTACAACATCACCATGTGGTCCTCTCTTTCATGACCAAGGGGAAATGAGAGGGGCTTGAAAACATATATCTCACATGACCAAAAATGTGTTCCATTGCCTAGAAACAGGGGGTGTCTCACATTACCCGATGTCACACATTCCCCCGTTCTCCCCTATAACCTAAATGAAATTTTTTCATGGATTGTTTCCATCAAAAGGGAATTATTATTTATTATGTGCAATATTTAGAAAGATAGTGGACACATTTCTACCACCTAAAGCTCATCAGCAAATGCTCTGAATACCTTTAGAAGTGTGATATTTCTTCCCTCATATGTGCGTCCGTAGACAGCAGAGGAGACCAGCTCCGGGTTACCTCGCTCCACATCTTCCATCCACCTGTAAATCTTTATTGCAATTTTAATCAGATTGATATTACATTTTGAGGAAACACTTTACAATAAGGTACACAAAATTGTAGTACCTACTACATAGACATGTGTTACCTACTACATAGGTTTTTTTTGTGTTATCCACTACATACAGTATGTAGTAGGTAACACAAAAAAACCTATGTAGTAGGTAACACAAAAACAACGTATGTGTTAGGTAGCACCAAAAAAAACGTATGTGGTAGGTAACATATATCTATGTAGTAGGTACTACAATGTTGTGTACCTTAATGTAAAGTGTTACCCATTTTGATAAAGTCTGCCTGTAATTTGTAACCACTAAAGTGCAAATCAAAAGAAAGAAAAATGGGTGTGAGACCATTCAAAACAGAACGTTTTCTTAAGTAAAATATCATGTGTGGGGATCCAGGGCTCTGGTAAACACTGCACCCTTCTACATGTGTTGCTGATAAACAGACACAACCCACTGACTTCTTCCTGGCTGTAACTACAAAGGAGACAGAGCACTAACTCATAATAACACTAGAGAAAGTCCGCCTTGGAAACATTATTATAGAAAATACACTCTTACCTCATCCATGGGGTGATATTTGGTGTAGTTATAACTCTGTGTTGCATCCACATCCTCCATTAAACTATGAATTCAAAAATTATAATAGGATTAGCTATACATGTTTAATTTCATTATTAGAAAAACAAATGTTCCAAATATGTCACCATTGAGTGTATTTTACAGCTAGTTTACTGAGGTTTGAGTTAGACGTAAGGGCATGCAACGCTCTCGAAGAAATGATCGTCTGTTGTGAATATATACAGTGGCCAAACAAATATATTCTCACAAACATTACCATATGTATGCCATTAATACCTTCATATCACAAAGTTGATATGAAAGTAAAATATCCAGGCACATCAGCTTTTGTTTCTGAATGTATGTGTTTACAAAGTAAAGTGAGATTTGCTCAGACAAAATGTGCTTATTTGACAATTAATAGACAGCGCTTTCTTTAAATCAACACAACACAACTCACCCGTTAGAAGTCTCTGACGCACTGCTTGAAATCAGTAGGATCAAACCTAGTATCCAACATTTAAGTCTCATGTTTTCCATTTGCCTGTTGCACTGTCTTCGCCCTGCTTTACCTGCTCGTGCAGCACCAACTAACAGTCACTTCCAGTAATGGTGGTAACTTTTTTCCTGCTGAGTGACCTTGGACCGAAATTATCTTGTCATTAAGTTGACGAAAGAGAAGCTGTATTTAGTTTTTTTTACAGGCAGAGTCGAGGCCAATACCTGTCAGCTCTGAGGGATTGTGTGTGAGAGAACTGTAAATCAGTTATGTATTAACCTTTATGAAGAGTCACTACAATTATACAACTGCTGAACATCACAAGGCAATAGGCATACTGTTCTCTTGTGTTAACCCTAACCCTCTGCTAAACTTAAAGCTATAGTGTGTAACTTCTGTTGCCCCCCATGCAATTACAAAATCACTGTCATCGCATCTACATGAGGTAAGCTTTCCGCGATCACGCAGCGATTTTATTCCTTCTGCTGTACGTCCAGGTTTTTTCTCAGCAGTAGAATCAACAACTGAAACATTTCTTGAGCACTTTTTGAGTTCCTGCGCCAGCGTCACACCAGTTTGTAAACGCGTCCATTCTGAGAAATATAGAGAGAGTTTTGTGGAGCTGATAGGCTTAATCAACTTTGCAAACGCCAACTCATTTGGCGATGGCTTGAATGTGACCGACATTCATTTATATGAAAAAGTCAAGCACAGTAGCTCCAATCACAAAAGGCACATGATAGTGCACATCCAGATTTGAACTACAGCTTGTGCAGTGTGCCTGGGTTTTGCAGGGAGAGAGCTAGAAAGCATTCTGCACCATCAGGAGCTGCTGAATAAACGTGCCATTCATCCCTGAACTGTGTGTGTGTGTGTGTGTGTGTGTGTGTGTGTGTGTGTGTGTGTGTGTGTGTGTGTGTGTGTGTGTGTGTGTGTGTGTGTGTGTGTGTGTGTGTGTGTGTGCTGTTGTTGTTGTTGTTGTTGCTGCTGCTCTCCCCTGTTTGGACTCACGTGGGTAATGTAATTGACAGACGGCTCTCGTTCAGACCAGGGTAGGCACAGAGAAAGGGAGACGGAGTCGGACATAACAAGTTCAGAGATTCCCTGGAGTTTTTTGGCCTTTAGACATTTAATTTCGGAGATATTTAGATTTGCCAGAAGATTGTGGAGGAAAACCTGTTGGAGGAGGTGCGATAATTTTTTATCAGGGAAGGACACACTTTTGATTGTGGAGAGCTTTTGGAAAGGGTCAATGGGTGCCAAGCTATGCTGCTACTATCTGAAACACAGCAGGGAAGAAAAGAGCGCCATTCTGCGGTGAGACAAACACTTATAAGCAAATCCAAAAGTTCTGCCTTTAATTTTCATTTATTTGAATCTACTACAATCAATGTCAACTTAATCACCAAATCCTGCTTTTAAACCAGTTACTGTTTTCTCTCTTCTGTCTTCTTCTCTCCCAGTATGCGCCCCAGCAAAGCTTCCAGACAACCACAGCTGTTATCCAGTGAGTCCAGCGAGAGCGATGCAGAAGAGGAGAGCCTTTTTGGGCCACAGCCTTCTAGAAATAACCCATGGAACAACCAGTCGAGCCAGTCAAGGAGCACCGTGGCACCGTGCGCCATCACAAACACAAGAGCCACTGACTCTGGCATCACTCGAGGATCGGACAGAGAGTTACAGGCTTTCATCAACATGAGAGACCAGGCTGATAAGGCTACAGAGGTGAGAAGAAGAGTGGTATTGTCGCAGATGACATGTAGAGCAAATGCAATGTGAGAGTGCATAAACATGCATATAGTACTTGAATTGGGATTTTACCATCCAAGGTTCTGGCAGTGCAAGCTTCTCATCCATTTTGGGATAATACAGTTTCTGGAAGTAACAGCTGCATGAAAAGTGTGAATATAAGGTAGAACGTTAAAGTAACTCCTTAGTGATAGTATAAAAACACTCCCTCCCTATCCATTTTTGATTTGATTGTATAATATATTGACAACACACTTTTCAATGGCAATGCCATGAGTGTGAAGGTCCTTGTGGCTTTGGACAAGACAAAGATGAACTGTTGAACTTCTTCATGGCTTTGGAGGATTTTAGAACATCCACATTTGTTCTAGTACCAGGAGAGATTACAGTAATTGGGTATTGCAGTCTCTTTATTATGTGTTCCCCTGCAGCCCTCTATTGGAGTGATCTAATAAGGGGAGAAGACATACACAGGTAGCTCTCAAAGAGGCCTTTGACTCAGTTTCATGTTGACTTGCATCAGTAAATGAGCTTGAACTAGATTTTGAAATAATTTATTTTGAAAATTCATGTAGCTACAACTGTTCATGGCAAACAGAGGATTTATCATTTACAATGCGCTGACCAATATCCTGTTTCCTCATTCTAAAAGGAAGCTGACACACACACACACACACACACACACACACACACACACACACACACACACACACACTGCAATGAAAGAGTATGCATGATTCTTTATTCACTTACTCAATCAGTGACCCTGTATTCTCACACAGAAACTTACTGTAGATAGTTTAATAAAGTTAGAATGGGTTAGAAATAGAGACACTGTGTGTGTGTGTGTGTGAGAGAGTGTGTGTGTGTGTGTGTGTGTGTGTGTGTGTGTGTGTGTGTGTGTGTGTGTGTGTGTGTGTGTGTGTGTGTGTGTGTGTGTGTGTGTGTGTGTGTGTGTGTGTGTGTGTGTGTGTGTGAAAAAATACATATCATTTACAGTAAGTGGATATACTTAGTATTTCGCTATGTTTGGACATAAGCAAGCGACTCATTATCATTGATTTTGTGAGAGTAAGAGTGTTGCAGTGTTTTGCAAGAATGCCACAGGAAAATTAACTCCAGCCGACTCCAGCCTACATTGCTGCACCCACAGTTAGAAAACTAGATGTTATTATTATTATTATTATTATTATTATTATTATTATTATTATTATTATTATTATTATTATTATTATTATTATTATTATTATTATTATTATTGGCTCAAGCAGGTTTATTTTTAAATCATTCATGAGCCTTAGTCCATTTATTTTTCTATAGAAGGAACATATTGGGACCATAACTCAGAGGCTCTCTCATCAATATATCAGGATTTTTAGCTCCACAGAAGGGCTGAGTGTCCGCAATCTCTGAGCACAGTTTGAGTTGTTGAGTTTGGTGAACATGTGACCGTCAGACTTTGTGTTGAGAAAAGCAGGCTGCAGGACACAGTGGGCACATTGTGTTAATGAATTCCTTATTGGGGATGTAGGCCAACAGTCTGGCTGGCCATTCAAAGAGAATTATTGGCTGAATCGTTCCAATCATGTCGTGATAGAGTGTTTTTTTTTATATTCGGGCCAAACAAACAGAGAATGGGAATGTCACATTAAAAGAAAATCCGGCACAAGGGACACCCCAGCCCATTAAGTAAAGTAGAATGTGCACGTTGGCTTCAGTTTTTCAGTTTTAAATCCCTTCAAAGGCATTTTTCACAGTAGAACTTTTGACTTGTCATACTAGGAAAGCAAGTCAGTGCTACCAATTACACTTGCAATGTCTTTCTTATGTATAAGTGTTCTTGTAAACCATGACAGTGAGCCAGCACGCGCAATAGGACGCTGAAATCGAAGCACCCAAATGAAGTTCAGCCATTAATAATTTTATAGTTTATGACTGGGATTTTCATTACTGTGTCATGAATGCCTCTGAAAAGGGGTCTATCGCACCAGACAATTTCATGAAACAAACTACATTTACTACTGAGAATGATACAGGTGTATTGCTCCCAGCCCATGTCTACAATTGATGAATATCATCAGGGAATGTGTGGCTTATTTGATTCATCTTTCTCCAATCAGGCGTAGCGAATCGTGAGGAGATATTCACAGATTTTGAGAACAAGCGTTCTCCAGAACCGCTCACACCACTGTTTAGACAGTTTGTGTTTTTTTCTTCCAGGAATGGGAGAAGCTGAATTACGACATACACTCTTTACGCTATGCCAGACGAGAAGTGAAATCTCGATGGAAGAAAATCCTGCTGCAGCTAGGTGAGGCTCTTCAGGTTTGTTGAATTTTTTTGCTTAATAATCTGCTGTGCTGTTCAGACGTGTGATTGTGATCTTCCCACTCCCTCTGTAGGGTACCAGTGTGAGGTGGAGGGCTTGCTATGTGTGAACAGACAGAGTCGCTTCAGTAGAGACGGAGAGCATCTCAACAAAGCCACAGACCTGCTGGAACAGCTGCTGCACCACACCTCTTTGTTCCCTCCAGAAAGCGCACACCAGAACAGATACCTCTGTGTCATGGTTCGCACACACACACACACTCACACACACACACAGACCCACCCACCCACACGCACGCACACACACACACACACACACACACACACAGACCCACCCACCTACCCACCCACCCACACGCACACCCACCCCACACACACACACACACACACACACACACACACACACACACACACACACACACACACACACACACACACACACACACACACACACACACACACACACACACACACACACAAACACACATACTATTCCACCATGTTATGCTTTGTCAAAATGTACAAAACTATATTTTTACAACTTGCCTCCATCCATCCATGGAAACATGTGCTAGCTTGACCCATTTAGACTTTTTATGGAAATGCAATCTTAACCACTATAACTTGCTAGACAATAGGGCAGTTATTTACCAATCTTAAAAAGCTATATGTGTGAAGCTCCATTTTGGGTAAGACTAGCAATGTGCAGTGTGGATCTTTACAACGTATCACTTTTATATGATATCAAACAGTATGTTTTTACATGCCCTCATCTCCAGTTAGCCCTTCTTTTCCTCCTCTCATCCCTTTGGTTCCTGTCTTCCAGCACCTCTTTAGTTTGTCTGTCTCTAACCTCATCTCCTCCATCTTTTTTGTCTCTCTCTCTTTCTCCACCTGCATCAGAAATAAAAACTCATTCATTCAACCGTGAATTCATTGGGGGCAACCGTGGCTTCACCCACCTTGCCTTGTGTGAATGTGTATGACTGCTGTATGTTTGTGGTGGTCGGAGGGTCCGTAGGCACGAAATTGCAGCCACGCTTCCTCCACCGGTATGACTGTGTGTGAATGAATGGAACCTGGAACCCTGTAAAGCGCTTTGAGTGCCTAGAAACGCGATATATGAATCCAATCATTTATTCATTCATTCTTTTCAATCTGCCTGCATCTCTCCCTCAGGATCGCCTGGTGTCTCTGGACAGTGCTGAAGACTTTGTCAGACTGGCCAAAGAAAAGTATCCCAAGACAGTAGGCTGAGAAACAGTGTCCAGAAGGAGAAGATGTAAATGCTGAGATAATGTTTCAAATTGTTGAAAGATGACCATTTCAACCCCACACAATCCATTACATTTTAAAGCACATTTAATTACACTGCAGTTAATGCAAATTAAAGTTCCTCTTTTCTGTTGCCTCAATGAATTTTACTCTGATGCACATGTGTTGTTTTAGACTAAAACATGTATTTATTCATTTACTTTTTAAGAGATGTGTCACTCTAACAGCGGTTTTATTGCACTGGTTCACTGTAGTACAGGCAGGCAAATACAGGGCTTTTTGGGAGCATTGGCTTTTAATAAACAGTGGAGATAGTTTCTGTGCTTGTTTTAGAGTTGTATAGGTATTGAATGTACCAAATTAAAAAAAAGCTAAGAAACCTTCTGCAGGTACAACGACGTATTTATTTTTGTTAGTATTACATTCAAGACAACCCATTTACATTCCTTCATTTTCCTCACCATAAACATCTTTAGAACTTTTTGTTAACTTGTAAATAATACTAAAAAACTGTTTTCTTCCACGTTATTTTGTGTATTGCTCACCTTGTCTCTAATGAAATATATTTGCAGCGGGAAGTGCTCAATCAGTCCATCTCATTGAATCTAACTGCATTAGGCTCAGTCTACCACTGTGTTAGCCACTTTGTCCAAAAGGTGGCAGCAGATACTTAAGTCCTGTTCCTGCAGGGCTTAAACAGTAAAAAAAATAAAAATAAAATAAAAAAATCTGGTTAACTAGTTAGAAACTTCTGGACCACACATTGGGTGAAACGTTGGCAATTTAAGACGTTGTTTCTTTTTCAGCATATTCAAAAATATGTATATTCAGCATGTGCAGTTTAAACAATGAAGCGTAATGTTGAGGAATAACGTTATCCAAACACCTATGGTATGAGAGCTGGACATGTGTTTGAAAGCAACAGTTTATTTGATCTATTTTTGTGTAGAAAGCTAAAATGAAAGAAATTCGATTCACATCGTCAGTAATGCAGGCCAGCCATGGGACATAAGACATCCCTTCCTTCATTTTCTGAATTTCCCTTTCTTCATGATCTGTCCAGGATGCAGATGATACTGCCTCATCTTGGCTTTCACTCAGAACCGTTTCACACACACTCTCAACCACACCCATTCATCTCTGGGTTGGAGCAGTGCGAGACATCACCTTCACGCAGTCTGTGATTGTGGTATGCACACACATTCATGCATGCGCGCACACTTGCACTAAGCAATAGAGGGAGCGTTTAAGCTGACCCAGATATTGTTCTTTCCAAGGCCCCTTTCCCAAATTTGGGGACCAGATGTGGAGCTGAAAGCGTGTGGGGGGGGCGGGGGGGGGGGTATTGGGGGAGGGGAGCAGTTTGAGAGGCAGACCAGTGCTGGCAGTCCTGAAAGTCATCATGCTGCTTGCACCTTTTTCTCATTATACAATTGTGAGTGTGTGCATTTTAGATGGAGTAATGCTGACATCATTCTTTAGCATTGTACTGGAGAAATACTAAATAGCCCAAATTTGACCTGAAAAGTGGGAACGATTTTGAGGGTTATCATGCATGCTGTATGGACAAGATAAAGAAAAAAGACTATATTGACACATTGTGATTGCTGTATGTGTCATATGTGTATGTTTGTAAAAAGATCAAAATCTTACCATATAGCTCCCTGGTCAGATATTTTATTAGCGTCTCTAGTGGGGCATTGCCCACAAAGACACACACAAGCAGCATAGTTATGCCTGAATTATGCCTGAGTTATGCCTGAATAAATACATACTGTTGTCATACTCGTGTTTTCATTCAATCTAAAGCATTTGATTCTCAGTTTGGGAAAGAAACATCTTAATTTCTTGCGCTACAGAAGTAGACAGTTAGCTTAGCTTAGCATAAAGACTGGAGACAGTGGGAAACAGCTAGCCTGGCTCTGTCAACAGTAACACAATCTGCCTACCAGCACCTGTAAAGCTCACTAATTAAAACAATGATTCTTGTGCAAAAACAAACGGGTAAGAGCAACATTATTACAGGGGTTAATGTGTCTGCTTAGGTCTAGAAGTTGCCAGACAACCAGAGGAGACGGCAGGAAGTAACTGCACCTGGCTTAGAAGTAGTTGGGCAGATGTTGTTGCCATTGGAAACAGCCGGCCAGCCGTTTCCATAAGTATTTAGCCTTTTTGCTAAACTATAAGCTGCTGTCCGTGGCTTCATAGGCTATCTGTACAAATAAAATAAGTATGGATTGACTCATCTAAGTCAAGCTTTCTGTTTAACTTTAGACTGTAGAGAAAGATAAAACAAAGAAAAAAAAGTATGTAAGAATAAGCTGGTCTGAATATGGAGGGGTTTAGAATATCAAATTACAATCTGTGATACAAATGTTGCCCTACTTCTCATCATTCTCAATAACTCTTCTTGCACATAGGCTAACTCCCTTATGTGTGTGTAAAGGCATATTAATAATGACCTTTGCATGCTGCCCTTCCAAGAAAACTTCCATCTTTACTTAACAGAGCCCTGACTCATGAGGTCATGGCCTTCCTGTTTTAGGTCCAGAAATGAAGCTACTTGCCAGATATTAATGCAATATGAAATGCCTTTTGAGAATTGAGGTTCATAGGCTACTGTTGACTCAAACAAAAAAGTGAATGGAGACCACTGACTGGATTAACACATATCCAAACATATCAATGAAACCAGCGACTATATAGCCTACTTTGCTCCACTAATCTCCTTGAAGACTAAACATGGTTGTGATCAGTTGTGTTTTCCATTAACACTTCTAAAGTTTGCATAAACAGGAACTTCTCATCCTCACACTTACACAAACTGATGCCCTCACACACTCGATTAGCCAAACAATTTAGGACTAGTGTTTAGATGTTCATAAATATACATTCACGTGGTTTAGTGACTGAGACCTGAAGAGTCAGCATTTGAATTTGACTTGAATTTTTTTGCCATGCGAGCCACGAATGGCAATGTTGGTTTGTTGGTCCACCGCTTTGATTTCGACTGAAATATCTTGACACATACAGTATATATTGTGGTCAATGATTTAACTTTGCCCTGTACTTCTAGTTTTTTTATACGAGTATTCAGAGAGCGGCTGGCATGACTGAATACTCTTATCTGGTTTCAGGTTAGATTTGGCCGTGGCAAAGAAAAGAGTAAGACTTTGTGTTTTGTCAAGGAAATTAAATGTTTTATTGGCTGGAATTATGAGCTCAAGCACACAACATGTTTTCTTACACTGACCTGTAAAATGCAATGGTTAGATGGTTTAAGTTGAGTGGGGATGGGGATACGCATCAGTTAATTTCAATAAATGATGTCTTGAATGTATGTTATACCCCTAGACGGAATATTTCAGCCCGTCGAGGGCACGGAATATTTCGGCTCTGTGAGAATAGTGACTGATTCACTCACTACAATCAGGTGTGTGTGGCACTGATTGGCTAATTGAGCCCAGGTGTGAAGAGGTTATCCTCCCCAATGCTGCTACCTTGCCGTGGTGGGGAGGCTTGCGTGCCTCCGTTAGGCCTTTTACACCAAAAAAAACCATGACCCAGTTCTGGGCTGGTGCTGGGGCCAGTTCAAAACTGGTTACAGCCTCATCCCAGTTATGAAGCGGTTGGTTTCACAACGACCAGAGCCAGCCATGGAGCCGGCAAGAGAGCAACGTCATGACGTCACTGTAAACGTGTGTGTACGTCGCCCGACGCCGCTGCTCTTGTGGCTAATGCTAAAGCTACCGCTAGCTTTAAGCACAACAACAGCGGCGAATACGTCTTATTTCTACACGTGTTGGCTCTCACTTTGTCTGTGTGTGTGTGTGTGTCTCCATTTGTCGCGCTGCTCGGCTCAGTGGGCTCTGTGTTTATATGTCCATGCTGTGAAGGTGCTGCCTGCTTCAGCGTTTACTTTCATGTTACTTCAAAATAAAAGCCAACTCACGTTTGTGCAGTGAAATGCTAATGTGAAGCCAGTGAAATGCTTTTAATGTGAAGCCGCAGCCTTAATTTGTTTAACAGTAACTTAACTGTTGCGCGCTGATCTAAAGATAGTGTTTTTCAATATAGAAAGCCGTGTCTCTGGCATTACCGGTGGTGACAAGTTACAAACGTAGTCTTTGTCCCACATCTGGTGAATTGGGATCTGGTCACCCTACTTTGCAAACAGGACCCATACAGCGTATTTTCGCCGGTCAATTTGATCGCTACGTTCGGTAATTATGTTATGTTTATGTCTCGTAGTAGCGGTGTTTTTAAATATGGCGGGCATGAGGTTTGAGTTGGTCTGGTTGGTCAGGATAATCCCTCCCCCGGCCGCTGGCGCAAGCAGTTCTTACCTCAAGCCCTGCTCAATCCTGGGGTTTGAGTTGAACCGGTTTTTACAGGCCGGAGCTGGCTCTCTGCCGTTGTGAAACCAAAACACTGGCTCTAGCTCCGAACTAGCCCGGAACCGGCTCCGATTTTGCTGCGGTGTGAAAGACCTATGTGACTCTAAAGGCTATACCGGCGGGGATTTATACCCCCTGTAGGTGCAACCATGCCGGGCAGGTTTTAGAGTAGAGGCCGGACGAAAAGCATGACCTGGTCCTCCACGTTGGGGGTTGGGTGTGGGGCCAACAACCCCACCCTGTAAAACACTTGCAGTTACAGAAACGCCGACTAAGAGCACTAAGAGAGGGCACGGCCCTGGGAGAGAGTAGCTCTTCAGCTAGAAGACAGATTACGTTGTGTGGTGAAAGCCAGGAGCCGCAGGACCGACCACCCTTCTCTCAACAAGGAAGAACATTACCATTGGAACATGGAATGTAAGAACAATGTATCAAACAGGGAAAACCTTCCAAATAGCAAAAGAGATGAAAAACTATAATCTTGTACTATTGGGCATCAGCGAGGCAAGATGGACACAATCAGGCCAGAAAAGATTAATGAGTGGAGAGCTGCTGATTTACTCGGGCCATGAAGATGACGATGCCCCACACACAGAAGGGGTAGCTCTCATGCTATCAAGAGCCGCACAGAGAGCACTAATAGAATGGGAGGCCCATGGACCAAGGATCATCACAGCATCGTTCAGAACAACAAATGAGAAGATAAAGATGAATGTCATCCAATGCTACGCACCAACGAACACCAGTGAAGAAGAGGAAAAAGAGGAGTTCTACGACAGGCTTCAGAACATCCTGGACAAATATCCAGAGAAAGATACCACCATCCATGGGTGACTTTAATGCATAGGTAGTAAAAGTAAACATCGGATATGAAGAGGTGATGGGAACACATGGACTTGGAGAAACAAGTGAAAACGGAGAGAAGTTCCTGGATATCTGCGCACTGAACAAGCTTGTTATCGGAGGCAGCATCTTCCCACATAAGAGGATACACAAAGCAACATGGGTATCACCAGACCACACAACAGAGAACCAAATAGATCACGTCTGCATAAGCAAGAAGTTCAGAAGATCACTACAGGACGTGAGAGTCAAAAGGGGGGCAGATGTAGCATCTACCCATCATTTGTTAACTGCTAGACTGAAACTCAAGCTCAAGAAAAACAAGACGGAGACAACAGCTAACAGAAAAACGCAGAAAAACAAGAGGAATTCAGACTGAAACTATCAAACAAATTTGAAGTTCTCCAGGACCTACTTGAAGACGAAAACAGCATCGACAGTCAGTGGCAACATATTAAAGACGCACTAATACCCACATGGCAAGAAGTGGTTGGCTACAGGAAATTCCAGCAAAAGGAGTGGATATCTACAGAAACCCAACAAAGGATCCAAACAAGAAAAGAGAAGAAAGCAGCAGTGACAAACAGCCGTACAAGAGCATCCAAGGCAAAGGCACAAGAAGAGTATACAAATATCAATAGAATGGTTAAGAGGAGCATTAAGGCGGACAAGCGGAAATACATCGACAACCTAGCCGAAGAAGCAGAGGAAGCAGCAAGAAATGGAAACATGAAACAGTTGTATGACACCACCAGACTGGAAAGAGGGCCTTATTAGCAAGCTCCCAAAGAAAGGAGACATGGGAAACTGCAACAACTATAGAGGGATCACCCTACTCTCTGTGCCAGGCAAAGTGCTAAATAGAGTCATCCTGGACAGAATGAAGGATGCAGTTGACCACCAACTGAGGGACGAGCAAGCAGGATTTAGAAAGAATAGGTCCTGTGTCGACCAGATTGCCACTCTTCGCATTATCATGGAGCAGTCACTAGAGTGGAACTCCCCACTCTATGTCAACTTTGTCAACTACGAGAAGGCATTCGACAGTGTACATAGAAAGACCGCATGGAAGTTATTGAGACACCATGGAGTGCCCACTAAGCTAGTGAACATCATTAAAACAGCTCTTCTGGAATGACCTGTAGAGTGATACATGATGGACAGCTCACAGAACAGTTCCAGATCAAGACTGGGGTCAGACAGGGTTGTCTTCTATCCCCATTCCTGTTTTTACTAGCCATTGACTGGATCATGAGAACAACAACAGAACAAAGGAAGAACGGAATCCGATGGACATTATGGACACAACTGGATGACTTAGATTTCGAAGATGACCTGGCACTACTGTCACATAGCTACCACCAGATGCAAGACAAGATCAATACACTCACAGAGACTTCCTCACAAGTAGGACTTAACATCCATGAGGGTAAAACAAAAAACATAAGGATAAATACAACTAGTATGGAACCGATCACCCTTGGTGACACCATGTTAGAAGAGGTAGAGTCCTTCACCTACTTGGGGAGTATCATCAGCAGTCAGGGTGGTACAGATGCAGAGGTAAAAGCTAAGGTAGGTAAGGCAAGGACATCATTTCTACTTCTCAAGAACATCTGGAACTCTAGAGAGATACGGGAAACGACTAAAATCAGAATCTTTAACTCCAACGTAAAATCTGTCCTGCTCTATGGGGCAAAGACTATTGGAGAATCAATAAGATCACAATAAATAAAGTGCAAACCTTCATAAACAAATGTCTCAGAAGAATCCTGAAAATCTCCTGCCCGAACAAGATCAGCAACAACAATCTGTGGACAAGAACAAAACAACCCCCAGCAGCAGACAAAATTGGACGAAAAAGATGGAGATGGATCAGGCACACATTACGCAAACCAGTGCCAAATACCACCAGACAGGCTCTGACCTGGAACCCTCAAGGGAAGAGAAGCAGAGGACATCCTAAAAACACCTGGCGCCGGGACCTCCAGGCAGACACCAAGAGACTGGGAGGCACCTGGTCGCAGATAGAAAAGAACTCCAGTGACCGTGAACTCTGGAGGTCCCTTGTCGACGGCCTATACCCCAGTAGGGGTGAAAGGCATAAGTAAGTAAGTAAGTGAAGAGGTTATATATGCCCTGAAACCCCAGTGCTCTGGGCTGCTCATTATCTCACCTTCAGAGGTAGTGAGAGGTTCCTCTTGTGTTTTCTCAGTGTCAGTGTATCTACTACCTAGGCAGTTCTTTGTGTATGCTTTCAGCTGCTTGGCAGTGGTGGTTTAGTTTGTTGTTTTAGTGCGTTATAGCAAAGGTAGCCTGTGTGGCCCTTTACAGCTCTCTGCGTTTTTGTTTTTGCCCCTTCCCCTTCTTGGCTATAGCGATTTAGTGGTTATCCCTCCGGGGATAACTTTTAAGACACCCCTGGGTCTGCACCTGTGTCCCACCCCCCCCCACACACACACACACACACACACCCCCAGTCCTTGCACCTTGAGCTATATACAAGTTTTAGTTTTCTCTCGACTGTCCCATTTGAACTCTTCTCTTTAGTCATGCACTGTTAATCTTGGAGAGTTATTCATGATAAGACAATGTTACACCCATGCACACAGACATTAGCTGACATATACATACAAGCACAGAAAAACACATAAACACACTCAGTAATGTGTTAAGGATGTTTGGAGAACCAGGCTCAAATCAACCCCTGTGTGCTGACCTCTGTGACTCCAGACATAAGGTCAAGGGTCACAAGTCTGCCCAGGAAAGGCAACATTATTCTGTCGCTCTCAAGTTAAACCCTCAAAATATTGTCTGTTACACGAGCAGCAGAGATCAGTTTTCAGCTGTAGTCCCTACCATTCGTACTGCATTATGTATAAGTATAAAACAAAATGTCTTTGCTCTTGTAGGTCCTTCTTTCTAAGTTACATTTATAGAACCTTCTCAGTTCTAAGTTGCTTTACCTTTTCTAGATTTCTAATTCCAAAGAAAATGCTTTATTATTTTACGACTACATATAATTTTATTTTTATTTTCGATACCTTTTTTATTGTATCATTTATCGGCAATTTTATGATTTGATTTCCACAACCCATTTAAGAACACTCCAGTACTCACCAACTCAAGATAGGATAATACTTTTCTTTTTCAAATGCATTAATGGTAAATGGTGAATGTACTCCTTTACATTGTTTTGTACACATTCACCCAATCACACATACATTCATACACTGATAGCAGCAGCTACCACACAGGGTGCAAGCTAACTATCTGGAGCAATTTAGGGTTCAGTGTCTTGCCCAGGGACACTTGGACATGTGGCGGGGAGACGGGAGGGGTCAAACCACCGACCCTGCTACCCAGCGGTAGACCGCCCTACACACTTCACCACAGCCGCCCGTAAATGAGAATAAGTGGATTCAAAAATATACATATAAATAGTGCTATTGGACTGAGAAAGTAAAGATGATAGAAGTGTTTCCATGACACAACAACGAAAGCATGTTGTTCCTTAAAACAAAGTGTCATTCCTAGGTCAAGCAGATACTATTGCAGAACAGACACACACATGCTGATGGGTTGAGCAAGCCTTTGGGCAGGGCAGGTTGTGCACTACAGAATGTCTGTGGTCATCAGTGGCTGATCAGTAATTACACAAGTCCACTGATGTTCTTGAAATATCCTGATATATTTCCCCAAAATTGGACAAGATTAAAGGATACAAACCCCTAACCCTGAATTGAAGACTGGGTATTTACTATAACTGTATTTCCTATAACTGGGTCACTGGACAGGATATGCTTCTGACAATAGCACTTTATAGGCAGTGTGTGTTCCAAAAAGCCTTGCATTCCTGGACAATTATGAGGGGAATACAGCTGAATATAATAACACACAAATCTTATCTTATGAGCTGGACAGGTGCTTGTTTGAACCAACAATCATCATCAACTTGGGAGTAAATAATGCAACCAGATGTAGTGTGTGTCTATGCAGTATTAGTATGTCTGTTAAAGCATTCAACTATGTGGTGTTGGATGTTTGAGGTGTCTCACAAAGCTATTGAGACCATGCCCCGCTTGCCAACAACTAACTTCCAATTGTACGTAATAGGCCTATGCTTTTCATTCTTCCACAAGTGCCGTCAGTGGGAGGATCAGTTTGGATGTGTCCATCACAAAAGGGATTGTGGGTCTGTAACTCTTATGACAGCTGAAAAAACCAAAGCATGCAGATGGAATGGAATTGCTGAATGGCCTAACCCTAACCCCTATATTTTGTTTTTGATGTAACATCTCTTGAAGGCTATTCAGGAGAAATGACATGGTGCTGAAGTCTCCAGCGCATATATGGGAGGCAGTGTTGATGTGTAACATGTGTAATCACCTAGTCGTGCTCCATCAGGTTATAGGATGAGGGAGCTGGCACAGTGATGGTTGTAAAGGTCTTAACAGGGCTTAACAACATTTTTATTATTTTGAGCAAGTATAAATGACATGTATGTGTTTCCACACTGCATACTGTTCAATATTATCAATACTAAAGCTCATATACAGGCCCAGTATGTATTTGGGTGGACACATTATGAACATGTTCTGAGGCTGATCAAAATGAAGTATGCAAATGTGATCACACAAAGGAAAAAGAACGATTCAAAAAGAAGAAGAAATACATTTAAAAGAAGTAAATGGGTATAGAGCTCTCGCTAAGATACTTTTTGTCATCCTCATCTCGCGCTCTGTCTCTTTCCAGGGTAAAGTCAGACAGTGATTCACTCCCCCCCTTCTGATCATGCTTGGCTGGCTTTTCTGTCAACACCCACCTGATGTTCAGTCAAAACTACCTGACCTGCAGACGTAACAACAATGGAAGCCCCCATACTCAAACCCACTCACGTTCAGCATTCCTTTGACATGTATCAGAGGCTGAATCAGCATGTTGCATCAGTGGCATATAACCCATAGTGAGGAGAAAGAGGCTCCTGTTGTTATTACAGACCGGGCTAGACTATATGGATGATGTCATGTAATGATGGTGATCAGATGGAGGAGGAACGGCTCTGCTTTTCCTTTACGGAGATGGCGGTATACAAAGACAAAGAAACAGCAAGCACAACACAAACACGTACAGAGACACAGACACACACAAACACACACACACACACACACACACACACACACACACACACACACACACACACACACACACACACACACACACACACACACACACACACACACACACACACACACACACACACACACACACACACACACACACACACACACACACACTGCATAGCATAACCACATCGTTTTAATAGTCAGTGGAGTCCAGTGTTTCAGACATCACCATCGGGTGTGTGTGTGTGTGCATGTGCGTTTTATAACACACAGTACTGCATGTGCCATAGCTGGGAGGGCCATCGTGGAGAGCGTCCCTCCATAGAAATAGAAGCGGTTCTGGAATACTAATAGAATTCTAATTTGGATTCCATGATTCTATCTACCGCAGCATCGGTCAGACCAACAGCAGTGACTTCATTTTCTATGTCTGTCTCTTTAGCTGTGAGTTTCCATCCAAGTACTGTACATATTTTATTCAAATTATAAAGTTTTGCATTGGAAAGGTTGAATGAAAACTCAATGATCGGGAGAACAAAACATAAACAAAATGTCCTGGGTGTTACGGTTACGATGCTGGACCCAAGAGCAGACAGAGGCGAAGTAGGATTTAAATAAAAAGGTTTATTTAACGAGGTGGGGAGCAGGTGGTGAATGGGGAAGCCAGGGGTAGTGCAGCAGGTAGGTAGACTGGAGGTAGTGATCCGGGTAACTGCAGGCAGAGGAAAACACAAGTAAGAAGGAATCACAAAAACTACACGAGAAACAAGAAAGAGCGAGTACTAACAACTGGAGCCAGGCGTGAATAGTTACCACTGTAGGGAATGATAACGATCTGGCGACGACAGCAGGGAAACCAGGAGTAGATGTAGGTGAGTTGATTGGTGATGAGAACCAGGTGTGGAGACAGACAGGGGGTAGTGGCAGAAGGAGGAGGAGGAGGAGGAACACGCACAGCAGCCAGCTGTGATCACGACACTGGGTTAAGATTGAAACTGCAGCTTTAGTCACATGTTTCTGCGGTCCGCCAAGGCTAAATGACTATTGGCATGAAAGCTGATCAAAATGTAATAGCCTGAATTATAATGACATGCTATGAAAAATATCAACAAAACTTCCTCAAACATTGGTGTTACATATTTGTTCAAAGACCACAACAGGCAAACATCATTCAGACAGGAGTAAATAGTAGTTTCATATCCTGGGGACTACTTCCAGTGGCAGATGAATACATATTCTCTATTAAGTGAGCATGTACCGGTAGCCTGCCTGCTGTACTAAGAGAGGTGCTTTATCTATGGGACTGGTTAGGTTAGACACAGTGCATGTGTCTATTGTAACAAAGGAACATGTAGGGCTCTCTGTTGTTGTTATTTTTGAACAACAATGAAGGTGTATGTCACCTATAGGAATAAGCTGGCCTACATCAGGCATTAGCTAACTGCTACACACCACAATGTCCGACACCAAGTTGTAGTAGTTTTATTCCCTAAAGAAATTGGTCTGGCATATACTGTATATGTATGGGATTGTTTTTATTGTCTTCAAAACACACATACTAGAACATTTTACAGGGAAAAATCTCACAATTATAAAACTAAATATTTACGAAGACGAAAAAGGCTTAAACACTGGCACACACCTCACACAAATGATTTGTTCATCTGTTTTGGCTCACTGGTTGGTTCTTATGATGAACAATTACGTACCCAATTAAGCTATTTGAGTATGTTTTAGTAAAAACACCAACCTGACTTTCCAGCTGTTTTTACAGCACTGTCTGCTGTCCTCACTAATAGCAATGACTTTACGTCATCTGTCTTGAGACAAGTTAAATGCTCATATGGATACAAAAATGTGACATTCAATTGCCTTCGGTAATTTCCCTTTCCCATGAACCGCTAGCTACAGTATGTTACAAACTGCTTACTGGTAATAGACGTAGCCTCAGGCGATGTTATCTGCTTCAATCTCTCTGGTGAAGTCATGGTCTGCTTGATTTGTACGAATATCTTTGGTGAACTTAATCGTAATGTCTGAACA